>NC_068304.1:12681392-12967568 GCF_025860055.1 Xyrauchen texanus
AGAGAGAGAGAGAGAGAGAGAGTTACATTGTGTGAATCACCTGATCTTGGTGGGCTAAAGTCAGACTTTTTAAAGCATATTTCTAGAGCTTTATAGGGGAACTCTTGTTCCTGTAGGTTGGGGCTGATCTGATTTAGATTTAAGGTGGGAGGAATGATTGATAGAAGAGGAATGTAAGGCTTTGGCTCTGAAAGCTGAATGGCAAGGATCTCAAATTTGAAACGTATGTGTGGGTTTATTTTGGTTATACTTGGCGGGCACATTTGTCCCCAGAAGTGAGCGCAATAGGACAAAACTTCCCTTTGGAGACATTTGGGGATGTCTTCATCAATTTAATTATAACTTTTAAGTTAAAATAAGTAAAAAAATGCAAAACGTTTATTTTAGGGGTTAGGGTTATTTTCGATATTATAATTAACTTAATATAAAAGCAATAGAAGTCTATAGTATGTATTTGGATAACCATGTAAACGTGTGCCTGTGTAGGGGGCGACAGATCTGGAGAAACAGCTTGAGGTGCTGGAGAGTGAAAACCAGTGGCTCAAACAGGAGCTGAGGGTCAATCATACCCCACAGCCCCAGAACACCTGCTCTACTGCCTCCTGTCCACGCAGCCAGGTATACTCTACCTGACACCAGAAACACTCACATTCACGTACTATTACACAAGGGAAAAAACACACACAGCTAGATGATTTAACACTGTGCCCTAACAAGGTGCAACAAAGCACTGTGCTTTAATCAGTCATTTGCCTTCACATCACGATATGATATTCAGGTTGTCAATGCTTTTGTCCCTTTCTGCAACTTTTCAGTGAGAACAGAAAGCACACACGGCGAATTCACTAAAGTTGCGCCACTTTTCGCGTAGCATTTCAGCACAAAATAATTAGGCTCATTAGCAATTTCTCTTTATTCACAAAACTCTGTGCTATTTACCTGCCACTATTAGCATCACAGTATTATCTCTTTTAAATAAAATTCATTTTACGGCATGCAGGCGATTTTATTTAAAAGAGATGTTTTTGTATATTTTCTGTTGTTCATGGCAGCAGTAATTAATCAAAGAATGATCAAATAATTGAGAAGAGAATTATATTCTGGGTCATTCAGATGTGCGTGCAGTAAAGCACACTTTCGGCATGTTAAAGAGATGATTCGGGTGTCTGGATCACAGTAGTAGAGTAATGCTGTACTGTCCCAGCAGTATGCCAGATTGCAGTGGTCTGCAAGATCGGAATTGAGCCCTGTAAATGTTCAGCACAGATTTTCTGGTCGTGTTAGAGCCATTTCCTGATCTGCATTATTCCTTTAGTTAATCTGGCGCGAAACCAGCACAGACAGTGTGTGCAATTTAATGCCGGTTTTACTGGGTTCAATTACATTTTTGTGAATTCCCCCCACATTTTCAGTCTGCTGTTCATTGTCCATTTTTTTTGTAATCGTCAATCCATCTGTGTCTCTCTCAGGATGTTGAGGCTCTGCGTGATGAGCTGTGTCGTAAGGAGGAGGAGTGCCGTGAGCGGGAGCGGCGACTGGCTGCGGTGGAGGTGCAGGTGCAGGAGAGAACAGGTGTGATAATACAGCTGCAGCAGCAGTTAGAGGAGGCTACACAGTGCAGACAGGAACTGCAACAGCAGCTGGAAGAGGCGTCACAGCACAGGAGTCAGAGTGAGGAGCAGCTGACCTCACGACTTCATGATGCTGAGGAGGCTCTGTCTCGCCAGGCTGCACTGCCCCCACAGGTAAAAGTGAGAACTGCAGGTTTAGAGCAAACATATTTTGCCTATGGCTGGCAGTTGGTTTAAATAATAAATTGTAACTGATCCCATTTCTTTGAAAAGTTTATATGATTAATCTATAAATTAGAATTTTCTGAAATGTATCTCTAAATATTTGTGACCTGCTCCATCAATTTACGGTAAGAAAATTATCAATATTTTGAATTTTTTGATGACCAATTCCTTTAACGTTCTACTACATTTTTGTTCTTTGATTTTCCCTAATGAAAACAATTTTGCCATATAGTTATAGTTATAGTTATACTGTACCTTCATGTCTGTCTCTCTCTCTCGCCCTGCAGTATGTGACCAAGACGGTTGAGGTGGAGTCGTATCAGTGTAAGCAGGCTTTAACAGATGCTCAGGCCCATAACCAGGCACTTCAAGAGCAGTTGGGTGTGCAGAGACAGCTCCTCAGAGAGTTAGAACAGCAGCTACACGAGTCCCAGATGACAAGCAGTCAGCTACACCAGCAGGTATCAACACACACTTACTGTATAATCCGCTCTGAAACATACTCAGGTCAGGCTCTCTTGAGATTATCCTGGAGACACTTCTCAGGATTGTTCTGAGATCTGACTCCGATTTGTGTCAAGTGTGGTGGGATGTTGATCTGTTTAGATGACGTTAATGTCAATTTTTTTCCCAAGTGGTTTGACCTTTTTGACAAACATTATTGTGGAAGAGCAGGTTAACGTCTCTCTCTTCATTTCCGTTGCAGCTGAGGATGGATCACGGCCGCTTGTACGGTCAGCTCTCCAAGGCAGTTGGTGGGGGTAACGCAAAGGTCTCCCACAGGCTGTCCAAATTCGGCCAGATTACGCTGTAGTTGACAGGGTTCAGAGGTCAAAAATGTGTTGGGGGATCAGATTCCAATACTGAATCTGAATCTATAAGAAACAAAGTTACTTTAAACTTAAGTTTTTTGTACGTCCCATTGTAAGTGCTGCTCAAGTGTTTGACTTTTTTTCTGTGGTTTGTGTTGGCTAATTCTAATTTTTGACCTTTGAAACCCTGACACTTTGCAGAGTTACTCGTTTAATATCCCTAAGGGTCATTGCTTCTTTTTGTCAGTGTGATCCTATAATCTGTTGTGAAATAGTTGACGTGACCCCTGTTGTGTAAATGCACTGGATGTGTGTGACCCCAACTGCCTTTTTGTGTGGCAAAAACATGTCCCCATCAAGGTCATTCCAGGAACCAATTCATTATATGTTCTCCTTTCATTTAAATGAGTGCATTTCAGCCAGTCTAACAGTCTAAAATTTGACACTAGTTAGTTGTAGACAGCATCTTAACATTGGGCTCTTTTTAAGTTGTAGTCAAGACAGAGAACTTTGTTTTAATATTCACCAAGGTATCATTGCTTTGGTCAAAGTTCTACTAAACTGTAACTGACATTGGGTTGTATTTTAAGAGTACCATGACTTAAGCAAAGTTATTTAATAATTTTTCAAAATTGTGCGCGCAAAGCGCTAATGGGCTGGGTCAAGTACAATTTAATTGTGAGGTTCTTCTCCCGTTATTGTACCATCTGTGTCCTAATATATAGTTAATTTCCTATCAAGCACCAGCAATATAAACAAAGCCAGCACATTCATAAGAAGTTGGTAGAGTAAATGGACTGTATGCAGGGAATTAGAAGAATAGAAAATTGGAAATATAGACTTGCGTTCTTTGGGGCATTAACTGCATCCATTTTGAATGGCATTTTTCGATTACAGTGACACGCTCTTTTTATATGCATGGAAAATTTGGGTGTTGGCTCCATTAAATTGTAGAGACTAAGTATTAATAATCATATTGCTCAAGTGGCACAAATCATGGCTAGTATTAATAGTGATAATATTGGCCTTCCATGATAAGTAGTGGATCAAGGGATTTGTGGTCACACTTCAGTATTAGTTTTGTTTTATAAATAAAACATATTGAAACACAAAAAAATTTAAACCAAAAAATCTTGTATTTCATACTACACCTCAAACTAAAAAATGTAACCAAAATAACGAAGTGGTCAAAAACTCTTATATAACCACCTCCCCAAATCCAAACATTTTACTCTCTCCAACTTCTTCCCCGGCCTCTTATAAGAATACCTCTGTGACAACAGCTGGAAAAATACCAATAAATATTAGATCATAAATACAATTGTAAAAACAGTTATGGTAATTATTGAAAAATAATCAATGACATCTAGAAAGTTTAACACAAATCCCATAAAGATTTGTTTCATAAAATGGCCACAACCGTGATGGTCAAAGACATCATTTGGTGTTTCACTGTATTTTCAGAGTTTGGACATGGACTTTACCACATGCTGGTGGAATCTCCAAACTGCTAATGCAGAATCTGATTTTAGACTTTGCGCCAATATAAGACGTGCTACTCAAAAGAAAATTGTGCTTTGCGCCACATCAATAACAAACAATACACCGACAGTTTGAATGCATAAGCCCCCAGATAGTGCAAGTTGTGCTTAGACTTCACGAAAATTAGATAAGGCATTTGGGCATGATCATTGCTTGTTGAGCTGCACCGAACAAGGTCATGAAAATAGAGCCCAAGTAACAGCTGGACAGCTTTATTAAAGTAATGCTTTTACAATCACATTAATAATTAATCTTGATAACCAAAATATTATTTAAGTGCTTTTGTACTTAAACTATTTGCTTTTGAATTGTTATACAAACAATATTATTACAAATTTGGAAATGTAGACATTTTGGGGGTTTTGCTCACAGGAAATCAGATACTAAGACAAAGCAGTAGCAGCTTTTAAAAGGATGTCTCTGTGCTCATCTGTGATGGTGTGGTGTGCATATCTGTCTTTGTGCTTATTTAGTATTTGGTATTGAGTTTAGGTCAGTGTTTGTTTATTCGTAACTGTTTTATCTTTGATATTTTAGGTTAACTGGTTGGTCAGTGGATAGACCTGGTTCGTCACAGATGATTGTCTATGATATCAGTGGGTGCATTTACATGGGCAACATGCAATTGCTGTTGGAGCTTGGCTGTTAGAACATGGTGCTTATAATACCAAGGCCTTGGGTTTGATTCCAAGGGAACGCAAACTAATACAAAATGATTCTGTCAATGCTCTTGAAGTCGCTTTGGATAAACACACCACCCAAATGCACAAATGTAGACAGTGAAACACTGATAACTAGCAAAAACAGGATAATTTTACAAACTTGCAAGAGCAATCAAGACATTTATTGACATTGCCATTTATGACATTTCCCCACTAAAATAAATATAAGGCATTTACATGACCACACACATTTCTGGCTTATGCAGAATTTATGCAAGATCGTGCATGTAAATGCATTCATTGACACAAAGTCTGCAGTTGACCTCAGAGTCAGATTTGTTATGAATCTGTACACATTAATGGATGCATGTTTGTTTTAGATCCTGGTGTATGAGGGTGAGATGGAGAGAGCTCAGGGTCAGCTGGAGGCAGAGATGCAGAGTCTGGAGGAGGAGAAGAACAGAGTGATCGAGGAAGCGTTCATCAGAGCTGAGAGTGAGATGAAGTCTGTGCACGAGAACCTAGCAGGTGAGACTATGTGTTTGCATCCATGTATATTGTATGTGTAAATGCTTGTGCACCAAGACGGTGCACTAGAAAAAGTCTGACAGACTGAGTTGTAAAATTTCCATCATGATCTGTCATACTTGTTTTAATTTTATAAATACTAGATTCAGGTGTGTAGCATCCATTATAATGGGATATACATGACAGAATTAAATTGTTTGACTCCCCAAGCACAAGTCTGGTGAAACCAAAGAGTTCTTGGGTGAAAGTTCTACCTTTCAATCAACCGCTGTGCAAAAACACGGTTTTTTAACTTGCCAGTTATGTGCAGCTTTTAAAGGAAATAAATGTCCTATCAGAATAGTTGAAAATGCACATAAAAACTTGCACAATTTCTGAGTGTGCCTGATATCACAATAGTGTATCTCATATGAAAAGCACACACATCTCTGAAGCTCTAATCTAAAATAACTGACAATAACTGTCTTTCTGCTCTAAACTAAATGTTTGCGCTTATATTAAATGCAACACAGTAATCATACAGTAAACCTCTGCAGAGATCCTCTCCTCCAAACACAAATGGTTGCATATTACCAGGTGTGAATGGTGATGATGCCTGTTAATACACATCTTAATACCAGGCAATAAACCAGCACATACACAGCAGGAGAGTGTGTGAGTGAGACAGTGAAGTCAAAACGGATGCTCTAGTTTAAAAAGGTTTTTTATATATAAATATTTTGTATCTGTCAAAATGATGGA
Source organism: Xyrauchen texanus (assembly GCF_025860055.1). Lineage (NCBI taxonomy): Eukaryota > Metazoa > Chordata > Actinopteri > Cypriniformes > Catostomidae > Xyrauchen > Xyrauchen texanus. Next base: position 12,687,474 of record NC_068304.1, read on the forward strand.
CAGCATCCATCAATGTTTCAAAAAAATCTGTAAATGACAGAATTTTCGGTTAACGCAACACCTCCATGCACCTGTCTGTCTCTAATCTTCTGTGTGTGCGTGTTTGTGTGTGTGCAGGTGTGCGGATGAACCTCCTGACTCTACAGCCGGCCCTGAGAACCCTCACCTGTGACTACAACTGCCTGAAGAGACAGGTGCAGGAGTTCCCTTACATGCTGGTGAAAGCCATTGCAGAGGCAAAGCAGGAGGTGAGACGAATACAAACCAATGCAAACACCTCCAAATGCATAAAAGCACACGCATTATGATGATTGAATATGATTACAGATCTGTCAGGTGATTGGAGAGGTGAGCAGTGCAAACCAAGAATTGCTGCGGAAATACAAGAGAGAGATGAATCTGAGGAAGAAATGCCACAATGAACTGGTGCGCCTCAAAGGTGAGGCGTTCTTGTTTTTATTTCAGTACTTGAGTGTCAGTGTCATCAAAAGTTAACAATTCAGCATTTAACCAGGCAATTTCTTTTTTATTGACGCTTGCTTATAGGGTTAGGGATTTTTCTTAACCCTTAAATTGAAGTATTAAACTTTGGCGTGGAACTTCTTCCAAATCTCTCAGCTTGTTGACAAGAGGCGTTCAGACTTAGCGATTTTCAACTGGCAGATGATTAAACTGCCAAGAATTTGTCATAATGAAGACTTGCATTTAAGCAGCAACCTGAGCTAAATATAAGGACCAGAATAAAAAGACTTGTGTGGAGCTGTTCTGACTTAGGCCAGTAAGCACCCACATTGTGACGTGCTTTCAACAACTTAGAACACCTACGTTTTGCACTGACAAGCACCACTTACATTTTATTCAGAACGTTTTTAAATCTACTTTGAGTCAAAGAAATAAGACATTACAGACTTATAATGTAGATGCTTACACAACCATATTTTCTGTCTTTCAATGCAATCTGTTGTATTTCAGGCAACATACGTGTGTTGTGCCGAGTACGCCCCATCTGCCCTGGAGAAACTGATGCTGCTGACACCAAAAACCTAGTGACCTTTGACCAAGATGATGATGCTGTTCTCTACCTATCCAATAAGGGCAAGCTCATGACCTTTGAACTTGACAAAGTCTTTCCCCCTCAGGCTACTCAGGAAGAGGTTCGTGCTCAAGCTGTTGGTCAAATGAGTGTACTTCCTGTTTTAATTATTACCTCACAGTGTCCCCTCGTCTGATTGGACAGGTGTTCCAGGAAGTGCAGTCTCTGGTCACATCCTGTATTGATGGCTTTAATGTGTGCATCTTTGCCTATGGACAGACAGGCTCTGGAAAGACCTACACTATGGAGGTACATAAGAGATTACAATTCATTATCATTGCCTATAAATGTCTGATCCCTTGTATAAAAAGGCTGAAATATTTGCAGCATCCAGTTGTTACCCATGATCAAGTGTGCCTCCAGTTGCATGAGTTGATTTGCTGGTATATGCAGTGCATCAGCATACAAAGACACTCTTGATTCTGTATCGTGTAGGGCGTACCTGAGAACCCTGGCATTAACCAGCGTGCACTGCGGCTGCTGTTTGATGAAGTGACCGAGAAGAAGCCTGACTGGGACTATAAGATCACCGTCAGCATGGTGGAAATCTACAACGAGACACTTCGGTGAGAAAACAACACACCTACTGAACACAGTTAAAGACACCGTTAAATGGTTCAACGAGTGCACATTTTGTATACTAGCTGTTTTAATGTTGGTTTCAGTGTTGTGTTGTACTCGAGATCAGTCTTGGTCTCAAGACCACTTTTTGATGGTCTCGTCTCAAACCAGTGTTTCCCAACCATTGTGCCCACTAGTGTGCCATGAAAGATTGTCAGGTGTGCCATGGAAAATGATAAAATTCCTCAAAATAAATAAATACCATTTTTTTTGTGAAGGCATAGAGACGGAAGAAGAGTTTTTAAAATTGCCCATTCAGTATATTTTCCATTACAATGTATTTTATGCAACCAGTTTAAAACGTGTGTCCATCATAACATTATTGTTCTAACAAACTCTAGTTCGCTGTCAAACGCAACTCCTCACATGCCCACAAAATGATGCTTCATCATCCCACTTGTAGTAAAAACAGTCAGTCAGTGAACCAAAGGACTAAATAGAATACAACAGGTGTATGTTTTACTCAAAGACAAAATGCTGTTTATTTGTGCACAGCATGGATTAACGGATGTTACAAACAGATGTGGCTTACTTGCCACATTTCTCTCATGAAACATAAAAAGAATTTGAGAAACTGATACATATGATTGCAAAAAGCAAATTTCTCTGTTTTAAACAAACCCAAAAACACAGTGATACAATGTGAAGATTCTGAGGTTTTTCATTGTCCAATTAGCGCTCTTGGCATCTGTGACCTCATTATACAGCGTACCTAAGTTACTTTCGAATTTCAAACGTAACAATTCATGCTACGAAGACAGACAGAAAACATGGAGTTAACAAAGTTCTTGAAAGGAAAACTATCGATGATTGTTTTGTGGAATAGTGGTGTGCCATGGATATACAGTGGGTACGGAAAGTATTCAGACCCCCTTACATTTTTCACTCTGTTATAATGCAGCCATTTGCTAAAATAATTTAAGTTTCCTCATTATTGTACACACAGCACCCTATATTGACAGAAAAACATAGAATTGTTGACATTTTTGCACATTTATTAAAAAAGAAAAACTTAAGTATCACATGGTCCTAAGTATTCAGACCCTTTGCTGTGACACTCATATATTTAACTCAGGTGCTGTCCATTTCTTCTGATCATCCTTGAGATGGTTCTACACCTTCAATTGAGTCCAGCTGTGTTTGATTATACTGATTGGACTTGATTAGGAAAGCCACACACCTGTCTATATAAGACCTTAAAGCTCACAGTGCATGTCAGAGCAAATGAGAATCATGAGGTCAAAGAAACTGCCTGAAGAGCTCAGAGACAGAATTGTGGCAAGGCACAGATCTGGCCAAGGTTACAAAAAAAGTTCTGCTGCCCTTAAGGTTCATAAGAGCACAGTGGCCTCCATAATCCTTAAATGGAAGACGTTTGGGACTGACCAGAACCCTTCCTAGAGCTGGCCATCCGGCCAAACTGAGCTATCGGGGAGAAGAGCCTTGGTGAGAGAGGTAAAGAAGAACCCAAAGATCACTGTGGCTGAGCTCCAGAGATGCAGTCGGGAGATGGGAGAAAGTTGTAGTAAGTCAACCATCACTGCAGCCATCCACCAGTCGGGGCTTTATGGCAGAGTGGCCCGACGGAAGCCTCTCCTCAGTGCAAGACACATGAAAGCCCGCATGGAGTTTGCTAAAAAACACCTGAAGGACTCCAAGATGGTGATAAATAAAATTCTCTGGTCTGATGAGACCAAGATAGAACTTTTTGGCCTTAATTCTAAGCGGTATGTGTGGAGGAAACAAGGCACTGCTCATCACCTGTCCAATACAGTCTCAACAGTGAAGCATGGTGGTGGCAGCATCATGCTGTGGGGGTGTTTTTCAGCTGCAGGGACAGGACGACTGGTTGCTTTTCGAGGGAAAGATGAATGCGGGCAAGTACAGGGATATCCTGGACGAAAACCTTCTCCAGAGTGCTCTGGACCTCAGACTGGGCCGGAGGTTCACCTTCCAACAAGACAATGACCCTAAGCACACCGCTAAAATAACGAAGGAGTGGCTTCACAAGAACTCTGTGACTGTTCTTGAATGGCCCAGCCAGAGCCCTGACTTAAACCCAATTGAGCATCTCTGGAGAGACCTGAAAATGGCTGTCCACCAACGTTTACCATCCAACCTGACAGAACTGGAGAGGATCTGCAAGGAGGAATGGCAGAGGATACCCAAATCCAGATGTGAAAAACTTGTTGCATCTTTCCCAAAAAGACTCATGGCTGTATTAGATCAAAAGGGTGCTTCTACTAAATACTGAACAAGGGGTCTGAATACTTAGGACCATGTGATATTTCAGTTTTTCTTTTTTAATAAATGTGCAAAAATGTCAACAATTCTGTGTTTTTCTGTCAATATGGGGTGCTGTGTGTACAATAATGAGGAAAAAAATGAACTTAAATGATTTTAGCAAATGGCTGCAATATAACAAAGAGTGAAAAATTTAAGGGGTCTGAATACTTTCCGTACCCACTGTATGTATATATATATATATATATATATATATATACATATATATATATATATACATATATATATATATATTAGTAGAAGTATGAAGTAAAAACATGATGATGATGTTCTAGGGTGTTTCTGGTAGCACTGTATAAGTTAGTGTAAAAGCAGTGTAGGCACTTTACTGCAGATGTGTATTCAGCACTCTTTATGTAATTGTTCCAGTGTTCCTGCTTCACTGTGATTTATGAATGTGTGTTGCCCTAATTTTTTTGCTTGTCATCTTTTCATTTAGATTTAGTGTGGTATTGACTCTTCTAGTTAGCAGTACTGTAAAAACGGATTAGATTAAAAATCACTCAGGCCATCTGTAAGACACAAACACAATAGTTCATGCATCACGCTTCCGACCACACTACCACATTCCTGCGTCCGGCGGAATTGCATAACCTCTGCACATCTTTTTGAGTTCTGCCATAGTGAGAGATTATACCTTATACTAAAAGCAGAACACTCAGCTTGCTTTAAATATTACACTGTATCTCAGTTGTTTTGTTTTTGCACAATGCTTTATTTGCATAGTTTTTGATGTTTGCTAAGGCAAGATTAACTTTGAACAATTTTTCAAATTCCTAACTTTAGGCACCATTTGTGCTTCAGACATAAATTATACCTCCAATCGTGTGGCATGTTGAGGTATTCTATTAATTTTGGAGGATGATAGAACAGGCAACACAAATATTATATACTTGCTAGGGTTGCACATTTTACGAAACTTTCTTAATCGACAATCGTTAACTTAAATCAATAAAAAGTTGTGAACTGCTTGCTACTCAAAATACAAGTTGTGTGTTTTTCTTCAATCAATGCTTTATTAATGCAAAGTTCGATTTTTGACTAACCAACCGTTCTAATGTAAAACTGAAAACATCAACACTGCATCATAGAAAATGCCTTACTTTAAAAGGAAATGTGAAAACATGAAACAACTAGCGAATGATGTGCATGTAGCCTACTGTTTGAATATCATCAAACTAAATCCACTTAAAAAATGCGAGTATTGTTTTTTCCTCTTACTATGTTTTTTTAGTTAATTGTATTTTTAATACATTCATGCTGTGTTTCATATGAGTACTGTTTGATTCACTGTTAATGTACAGTATTACTGTTAATAATAGATTTTATAGATGATACAGATTCAGTGTGATTAAAACCTCATGTTGTAGATCATGAGATATTTTAGACTTTTTATTTTTAATTAAGTCAAATAATAACACGCTATGTAAATACAGTTATAAACATACCTCTACACTGGTGACTGTGAGATTTCAGGTGAATGTACCTGCATGCTTTCCTGGTGAGAAATGGCATGATTGTTGGTGTAGATGATACAGGGAAACAAATGGATAAACAATGGTTGTTGTCATCATTGTACTTTAACACACGATCACAGTTTATGCAGTAAACATAATGTTCATCTGTAGAGAAACATTGCCCCAGGTAGACACTTTTCAGAGCAGAACTCTTCTCTTACGTTTGGGTTTTTTGATTAGCAGCTCTCCCTGCTCTGTCCATGCAGATGTTTGGTTGGATTGATTTGGCTTCAATTCCCACAGGAATCTTTTGGGCGATAATCCCAACGAGAAGCTTGATATAAAGATGTGTCCGGATGGTAGTGGACAGCTGTATGTGCCAGGACTCACCGAATTCAGAGTGGAGAGTGTGGAGGACATCAACAAGGTGAGCGCTCATGCCATCCAAATGTGAAAGCAAGCCTTGAAGATCAATTTTGTGACTTCTGGTGTTAATTCAAAAGTTTAATGCTCAATGCAAGAACATGAAATCATCAACCATTAATCACTTGTTTTGCTTGTAACCATTGGCCTTTAAATGCTGCAGGTTTTTGACCTGGGTCACATGAACAGAGCGACAGCGTGCACTAATCTAAACGAGCACAGCTCTCGTTCACATGCTCTCCTTATCGTCACAGTAGCGGGTTTCAACTCTTCAACCGGCCACCGCACTTCAGGTACACTGTACGCACTACAGTCTTCCAATTGAGAATGTCCTTGAATGCCCCCAAAGGGAGGTTTAGTCAAAGTTGGGGTATGGTGTGGGGACAGAAGTGTCCCCAAAACTGATTGAAGTCTGTACTTACACTCCAAACACATGGTTAATTTAATTTATAATAACAAATATGAGACATAATTGCAGCACTCAACATTTACCAAAAGTAGAAAATGGTTTTGTAGTATCTTGAGCTGTTTTCACTTATGTTACTTTGTCTTTCTGTGTTTTATAGGTAAGCTGAATCTGGTGGATCTGGCCGGGTCAGAGCGAATTGCTAAATCTGGTGCAGAAGGCAGCCGTCTGCGTGAAGCTCAGTGCATCAACAAATCACTGTCGGCTCTGGGTGATGTCATCAATGCCCTGCGCTCCAAACACTCACATGTGCCCTTCAGGAACTCTCGCCTCACATACCTGCTGCAGAACTCACTCAGTGGAGACAGCAAGACTCTCATGATGGTGCAGGTGGGAGCTGCTTACAGTAACGAACACTAACTGAAATCGGTTTAATGAAGGGTCACATAGAAGGATCTACAGGGTTATAATTATGCTCAAATTATGATGATGATTACTTTAAAGCTAGACACATTTTTTAAATGATTTATGGGGAAAATAAGACTATTTTGTTTCGGATAAACAAGCAAGATATTTTTAGCTGTTTTGTGCACATGCTCTTCTGTTGTTGTACCACAAATACTAAACTACTTTAGCCTTTGTCATGGATTAATGGGAGAGTAAAGCTTGTTATATTGTAGTCAACATGAAATCAAAATGTACCCTATTTACTACTTTAATACACACACAGTAAACCAGGACCACATGAGCAGGGAAAATAATATCCAATCAGATCCTGCTACATTAAATCCTGATACCAATACCAAGCAGCTTGTTCCCTTTTCCATTCTATTCTCACAATGTTTGAAATGAGGCATTCACAGAATGTCTTCTCTGTCTCAGGTGTCTCCTCTAGAGAGTAATGTCAGTGAATCAGTGTGCTCTCTGAAGTTTGCTCAGCGTGTTCGGACTGTTGAGATCGGCCACTCATCTTCCTCACGACGTCAAGCAGAGAACTCCTCAACATCCTCCTCACCTACTCACGACAGTGTGGAGGTACACCATCACTCACTCACTCACTCACTCACACACACACACACAATTATGCCTTTGAGAACTGAATTACAAGCCCCCTCTTAAAATGCCTGTAAGTCTTTCACCCACAGCTTCTGTTACTATAAGCTGCTGTGGTCCATAATATGCTTCCTATTAATCTATACTCAGTTTCATTATTTTGGCTTTACAAAGCCAGCATACTGGATTTGCACATTCTTCTTATGCTACGGTTTTTTCAAAGCCCTAATACATGGCCAAAATTTGTCATGGACAGTTTCCCATAGCAGAATATAAAAAATCCCAAATACTTCCATCTACTCCTATCTATCTGCCCATCCACAATTAAATCCATCCATCCATCCATCCATCCATTGGCCCACTCATCCATTCACCATCCATCTGCCCAACTTCTTATTGACCATCCATCTGCCCATCCACCCATCCATCCATTGTCCAGCCCATCCACGTGCCCACTCATCCATCCACCCTACTATCCATCCATTCATCCACCCAGCTATCCATGCATCCATCCATCCATATATCCATCTGCCCACCTATTCATCCATCCATCCACCTGCCCACCCATACATCTGCCTATCTATTCATCATCCATCTGTTCACCTATCAAGTCATCATTTTTATTTGTACTGCGCTTTTCACAACACACATCGTTTCAAAGCAGCTTTACAGAAAAATACAATTTTACAAAAAATTAAACTGTAATATCTATAAAGCCTTAGAGTGATCATTGTGTAGTTTGATTAAATATGATTGTAAATTGTGTATACAAATTTAATAATTAAATAATAATTGTATTTAGAACCCCTGTGTGCAAGCTGAAGGCAACTGTGCAAGGAACACAAAACTACATATGATGTTGGTTAATGGAGAAAAATAACCTTGGGAGAAACCAGATTCACTGTGGGGGCCAGTTCCCCTCTGGCTAACCAGCATGACTATAACTCCAATATTATTTATTTATGTGCAGTGCAGGTCAGGGTTTAAGTGTAGTAAACCAAGTAAGTGTTAAGGTCCAGTGTATTAAAAAGAAATGTCTTTTTATGAACCATAAGATTAATGACTAATGTCTTTGAAGTCCATCACTGGATTAACCTCAGAAGTTCACATAGATGCATTGTCCTTTGTTAGTTGGCTGATGAAAGCTTTTGTTGGCACTTAAATGACAGTCTACGTATTCCATTTCAGTAGTGTAGTCCATCAATAGACAAAGGTGATGCAGGCAGAGATCAATGAGTTGCATTGCAGTTCAACTGGCAGGTCATTTCAGTGAGAGTCGGAGTGGTCCATCCTAAATCCAAGGTTCAGGCAGTGGTATATGAAGTATCCAATGTCTTACAGTTGGAGTTGGCATCAGTTCATCCTCTGAAGTCCATTGTAAAAGACTGAAGTGATGTCTGGCCTGCACTGGCTGCATTTAGTCATCATCACTCAGAGACACATAGCAGTGGAGTCCGACACCAAGCTGGAACGTAGCTGTATCTGGTAATTTCAGGATATGAATCACAATAGAATAATATTAGCATAGATGTCTTTCAATTTTATGCAGAGTTATAGATCATGATAGATGTCTGGTTCCGGCAGAACTAACTTAAGCAGCCTAATTGTGAGTTGATGGATAGATTAGGTGTATACCTGTCTAAATAGAGCTAAATAGGAAAAGGATATACCTTTTGGATTTTTATATTCTAGGAATTTAACAAGCCAGAATTTTGTGATCGTAATGAACGTGATGGGATATGTCAGAAGGTCACTTGACCATTCGAAGCTTTGTATGTAGTTAACAGAATTTAAAATTAATATGAAATTTAACAGGTAGCCAATGTAACGATGATAAAATGGGATTAATATGATCATATTTCTTGGTTCTATTTGGCACTATGGCAGCTGCTTTTTGAACCAATTTAAGTTTATTTATCGATCTTGCTGGAGTCTAGTCTTGTGTTCATGAGCGCATAAATAATTTTTTTTGGCATTGGCAACAGAGAGCGTGTTGTAATTTAGCAATATTCTGAGGTGGAAGAATGCTGTTCTGCAAACATTGGAAATTAGATTATCAAAGGTGAGATTGGTATCAAATATAACACAAGTTCTTTGTTGTAGAAGACAACGTAACAGTACATCCATCAACATTCAAATTATATTTTAGTGGCTTATTTTTAAGGTTTTTGGTTCAATAATTTGTACCTCTGTTTTGTCAGAATTGAGTAGAAGTACGTTTCTGGCCATCCAATCTTTGATTTCATTGATACACTGCTAATTTGGAGAATTGTGAATTTTGGTTGGGTTTAGAAGAAATATAAAGTTGGGTATCAGCATAACAGTGGAAACCTATTCCATCATTCCTGATATTATCTCCCATCTCCATCAGGATTCCTGATAATATCCATCCATCCATCCATCCATGCATCCATCCATCCACTGACTCACCTATCCATCCATCCATTTAGCCACCCATCTATCCGCCCATGGATGTGCGCATCCATCTGCCAAACATTTCCTATCCATCTCTCTGCCCATTCACCCACCTATCCATCCTCCATTAATCCATCAAACAGCCCACCCATCCATCCACCCAACTTTCCAACCACCTGGCCTCTCACCCATCCATCTATCCTTCCAGCCATCTGTTCACCCATCCACACTTCTATCCATCCTCCCACCTATTAATCCATCCATCTATTGGCTCACTAATCTGTCTGCCCATCCTTCCACCCACCCATCCATCTGCCTAACGTTTCGCCCATCCATCATCCATCCATCCACTGAATACACCCACCCAAATTTCCATCCACCATCCATTCATCCGATTCATTGGCCCGCCCATCCATGCGCCAATGCACCATCCATCCACCCAATTATCCATTTCCCCTTCCATTCATCTATCTGCTCATGCATCCATGCGTCTGTCCATCTGCCCATCTATTCATCCATCCATCCATTGGCTCACCCATCCGCCTGCCCTTCCATCCACCAAACCATGTGCGCATTCATCTGCCCAACATTTCGGCCATCCGCCGTCCATCCACCCATCTATCCATCTATCCACTGATCCATCGATTGGCTCACCCATTCATCCACCCAGCTTTCCATCCACTTTCCTGCCACCCACCCAAACACCCATCCATTTTCCCGCCCATCCACGCTCCCATCCACCATTCATCCTTCTGCTCACCCATCCATGTGTCCATCCATCCATATATCCATCCACCCACCTATCCACACAGCTATCCATCTGCCCATCCATACATCTCACCATCCATTCACAATCCATTAGCCCACCCATCCACCTGCCCATCTATCCACCTACCAATCCATCCATACATCCATTGGCCCACCCATCCATCTGCCCATCCACATGTTTATCCATCTACCCAACATTTCACCCCTACAACATACATCCCCCTCCACCTATCCATCCAGCCGCCCACCTATCATCCATTGATCCATCCATCGGCCCACCCATCGATCCACCATCTATTTACCTATATATCCTCTATTCATATTCCCACCTATTCATCAATCCACATCCATCCGCCCACCTATCCACTCACTCACCCACCAATCCATCAATTCATCCATGTGCACATCCATCTGCCTAACCTTCTGTCCATCTATGCACCTATTCACCATCCATCCGTCCACCTATTCATCGAACCATCCATCGGCCTATCCATTTACCCTTACATCCGTTCACTTATCCATCCACCAGTCCGCTCATCCATCAGCCCACCCATCCAGACGGCCATCCATCCGTCCAACTTTCACCTTTTGGCATACTTTCAGGCTAGACTTTGTAAATCCAACAACAACTTTTACTTGATAAACTTTCCTTTTCTTATTTTTGTTATTTGTATGATTGAGAGTGTAATTAAAAGTATTTAATAAATAAATCATGTGTCTTTAATGCTGTAGCTGGACTCTCCTCCCGTGACTCCTGTCCCACTCCCCATCTCAAGGACCAGTAGTGCTGGTTCGACCCTCTCCTCCACCTCTAAATCCCCCAGCACTCGGTGGAGGTCCCACAGTCAGCTTTCAACAGGTGAGGAGACCCACAAAAAATATCCAATTTTTTCACTTAAAAGCCAACTATTACAAGGCAAATTTGTTTCAACAGCATTTCCAAAGACATCTAAATTTCAAAGAGAAATAGCTGCTTGTATTACATCCTATTAGAATTGCAAATGTTAAAAAAATACTGTTCTTCATAAGCTGCCTTTTCATAACCTAACAAAAAAATGTAGTATATTTAGCAATTGGCTCATTCAGTCAGTACAGGTCACAGTATGTGCAGTATGCACCAGTTTCAAATCCTGGTTTGCATTGTGACCCTGTAATTGGTTGGTTTACAGATAGACAGGTAGACAGAAGCAGCCCCTTGGCTGGTGACGGTGGGCAGGTAGGTGGGGTTTTATGTGGTTGGTCGCTTGGCATGAAAACGCTCAGCATGGCATGGTGCCCCACGTCTCACCTCGTCAATGGCCACCCATCTAACACAACACCTTTAACTTCGGAAAGCTTTGTGTGAGTTTGTGTTGAATAAGTTTGCAGTTTTGTTCTTTTGTAGTTTGTGTTTTTGTTTTTGTTTTGTACAAGCTTACTGTTTTTGTCAATTTATTTTATATCTTTATTGTCTGTTGTGAGTGTTTTACGTCTTCACTCACAGCTCTGCTTCTGTTTGGCCAGGCTGCCCTGTAGTGGTGGCAAAGGATAATGTACTTTTCTTATTTTTGACTGAAGTTGTCACCGATATGAAAAAGGACAGTATTTCTTTGGAGGAATGAGTAACATGTTGATTCTGCAGCCCAAAGCTACTGATCATAGCCAACTTGCAGCACATGCTCATCAACCTCAATGACACTAGATGCAATTGATAATGCATCTAGTGTGTGCACAAGAATGGACGCACCTAGTCTATGATCAGATCAGTTATGTGTGCACCAAAATAAAGGGTGACATGTTTCTGTCTTGCAATGTGCACTTCTAAATGCCGTTGTTGTCTGAACTGTATGGAAAGGGCAATAAGCTAGCAAGTCAAATTTGCCTGAGCAGCATATTTTAGGGTAATTTAGTTTCTTCTATTGTTGATCATCTGTTGTGTGGTGTCCATAGGAACACAGCGTGATTTATAAGCACAGTATTTCCACTGCTCACATTCATTTTTCTTTGTTTATAGGACGAATGAATTTAACAGCGTGATAACCACCTCAAAGGGGACATACTGAGTGCTGTCATTGGTCCTCCAATCCTCTCAAGCAGTCAGATTATTTGAGGATTCTACCAATAACAGACCTGCATTTCATACTTAATGAGAAGGGGAGGAGCTTAACCGGAATACCAGGGTTCATGTAGGGAACTTTTATAACAGACACTAACTAAAGAGACATTCCTTTTGATCAGAATGATTTGACGTGATTTAAGATGATATGTGATTCAAGATAATGACCTCTCAACACCTGCTGCCTCAGGACGAGAAGACCCTTCATTACGGCAAAATATTTCTGTACAATAATGCACTTTAGTCTAGTCTAAGCTGTTATTTGTAGTGTTATTGTTATGCAAAATTGATTTAAAAATGCTTCAATGTATGTGTTTGTATATATTGTGTCTAATATATTTTTTATTTTTCACAAGATCTTGAAGAGAGCATGTTCCTTTCCTGAGATTGTTTTTTTATTATTTTTGGATTTTAGCACAATTTCTTTCATGCAAGAACAGTTTATATTTCTACAACTGATAAGCTTTGAAAATTGTATTTGAATGGTGGCAATAAGAAATAATGGAAATGCAAAATTTGGTTTTCTCAATTGCATTTTGTCTTGGTATATAAAAACTTGTAGGCCATTCAAAGCCTGGACCGTCTTCCTAATTCATGCATGTCTCTCAGTGTGCTCTCATTCATTTTGTGCAGTAAAGTCAGACCATGATGTTATACAGTGTTTGCTAAACTCTGCTAGTACACAGGAAGACGACTTGTTATGTAAATAGAAATGCATTCCATATGACCCCTCACTAAGCAAGCAGTACATCCTCAGTGTACAGCTTCTGTTCGTGGTTCTGGGGTGTTGCTTGCTTGTATTCACATCAGTTTATGTTTGTAAGCAGTTTTGCTTTTGTACACTGTTTTTAATAAATGCTCTGAACCAACCTTTGCAAATAATTGTTCTTCTCATTTCACATTTGAAGAGCATTTGGCGCTGTTGTGATTGAATATTTTAGCGGCTGTTTTTGTGTCTTTGGCCATTGCGCCACATCTTATAGCTATTTGCTTAGCTGTTTCAAGTTATAAAGAAATGTAAGATGCTTGTGTTCTCTTCCATTTGTTACATTGTGTCTAGCTCTTTTTTTTTTGACCAAGAAGGCATTCAATCCAACTCTGAACAGCCCTTAGTCTACTGAAAAGAGGAGTACATTTGAAAGCTGTTGACTGTATTTTCAGCATTGTCCATTTTGGACAACCTCGACTGTTCATGTTATGGTTCAATCCAGTTATTTTGTCATCTCAAAGTGCCAAACCCTTATCGTAATATTTTGTAATTGCTCATGGAAATACCCATTCTATATAAATAATGGAATTTCAAATTGACAAAAACATAATTCTTGATATCTGTAACAGTATTTTTCACTATTAGAATTTTAATGATGTTTCACTCCTGTTCAACATGCAATTACAGATATCTAGATAGTTCCAAATTCCAAAAATATCAGCTATTTACATGTAATAAAAATTATAATTTTTTTAATATCAATAATTACATTGTTGCTATTGCAAATATCCATTCCAGATATCAACAACTGAATTACACAAAAAAATGCAATTTTTTAAAAATATCAATTTATTTTAGTTTCAATTTAGTATTTTTATGATATCTGGAAATACATTTCAAATATAATTAAATGTAAAAGTATCTGGTAACACTTTACAATAAGGTTCCATTTGTTAACATTAGTTAATGCATTGAGTGTCAGGAACTAACAATTAATATAATTTTACAGCATGTATTCATCTTTGTTAGTGTTAGTTTACAAAATACAATTATTCACTGGTCATGATGGAACATGGTGTATATGCTGAAATTAACATGACCAATTTGAATAAATGCTGTTTATTGTTAGTTCATGTTAACTACTGCAGTTAACTAATGTTTACAAATGTAACCTTATTGTAAAGATTTACCAAGTAAATAAAGAGCTCATGTAATTATTTATCAGACATCTGAATTATACTTTTGTGTCCTTTTGAATCTTGAACTGGTGGTCACCATCTACTGCCACTGTATGACATCACTGAGCAAAACATTATTTCAAAATCTCTCCCTTTGTGTACTGAAAAAGAAACCATTCCAAAAATAAGGGTTTAGAACAACATGGGATATAAATGACTGAAATTTAATTTTTGCTTAAACTATCCCCTAAAGCATAATGTTTCCTTCCATTCAACACAATATGAAAAAATTGTGTTCTGTAAAAAATGTCAATGTTCTGTACACCGTTATCCTGAGGATTTTGTGTGTAGTTTAATACAAAAGTTATTTTAAAAAGACTGCTGTCACTTAACAAATATTATATACAGAAATTACAGTGCTTTTTGTTTCAAATTGTCCAATTAAAATTTTCCAAAATGAATTAGGAATTAATTCCAAATGTTTAAACGATTTAAATGACCCAGCACATTTAAACATTTTGAATACAAGTATATCCAGTGCAATCAACTTTCCATTTATGTAAAAATATATTTAATTCAATTTAGAAAATGAGATGATGCAAAAAGTGACTGATGCATACACAGTCAACTGACACCTTTTGTAAATGGCACTGTACCATATCAGATGCAACCTGGGAAAAAATATTTGTCCCAAATATTTGTATGTATTTAGTGAATTCCACATGTTTTTCTTTACTTCATTTTCAAAGCTTCCCTGTATTGAACAAACAAGTTTATCTTTACTCTTGAGAGTATCTCTGCATCTGTATGTTTATATACAGTATATTTGTGTATGTACAGAGTTTGTGTCTCAAACACAAGACTGGAGTTTGGTCAGATTCCTCTCATGCATACTGTGATGTCTAACCAGCTCATCTGAGCGGGCAAACTTCTTCTGACAGCTGGACCAGCGACAAGTGAATGGCTTCTCACCTGAGAAACACAAAGAAAAATATGGCAACACACGTTTTTATGTTGCTCTATATTCTCAGTCCAGATGGAATTAATGCATAGACAATAAATAGATCAAATCATTTTTGAAAAGTTTAAGACAAAAAAGGTTTACGCACTTGGTTTTACCTGTATGAGTCCGAGTGTGGGTCTTAAGATGGTCTGAGCGAGAAAACTTTCTTTGACATGTCTCACACTGAAAGGGTTTGAATCCTACAGGGCCAAAGAGAGCAGGAGACACAGATAGACTACTATGGACTTCAGATATTTAGGTGCACTCAGTAGTATTTTGCATATGTTATATGTTGATACTTTGTGGTTCTCAGTTTCCATTTAAATGCGCTTTTCACCATCAGCCATGATTGATTTATTTTGTGTGTGAATATTGTCATAAAGTGAGAAATATTCAACATTTTGGGAGAATTTTGGCTAGTGAAAATGCTGATTGGCTAGTGACTTCAGAATACCACGAGCCACAGTGGCCGGTAAGCCAAAAAGTTAAAGTCAAGCCCTGTGGTCCACCCTTAAAGTCAAAATGCCTTCCAAACCCTACCCCAATCCTAGTACTGGCCCTGGTACACATCATTTTAAATACATCATGAATCTGGAGGTGAAAGTTTAGAGTATAGAGACTAACCTGTGTGTCTGCGCTGGTGTCTCTTTAGCTGATCAGATCTGGAAAACCTGCAGCCGCAGCCTGGATGGTCACACTGGTAGGGCTTCTCTCCTGTATATGCATGTCGTACAGTTCAGATCATGCTGAATGGACAAGACTTGACTCTTTGTCACTGATAGAAACATTCCACAAGAAAGCACCATTTGAATCATGATGTAGCATTTCCATTTACAGCTTTCCCCAAAGTGTAGTTAATCTTTGGCCAATAAATTCGCAAAAGAAAAATGCTACATGCCATGAGGTTACTGTTTTGCTCACTCCTTTTCTTTAGGAAATGGAGGGTACAGGGAGGCAGTTAAATTGGAAGTGAATGGGGCTAACTTTGAGTGTTTATAAATGCAATTACATTCATTATTGTGTTAAAACTTGTGTATTATTGATGTAAAGTTGTTTAAATTGTCATTTTACTTTCGTTTTAGGGTTTTAGGGTGTATGCTGTTTTTCTGTCATGGGAACGAAGTTATAAAATTGTCTATAACTTTAAACATAAAAGGTAAGTTATTTAATCACACTAAAATCATGTGTACACGCATATTGTTTCTGTCTCGTGGCTATACTTTTGAAACAGTGTCACCATTTACTGATTGGCCCCATTCACTTCCATTGTAAGTGCCAGATTTTTGCTTTTTTTAATATATTTTTTTAATGGAAAAAATATTTCTTTCAATTGAATTTAACTTGTACTGAACCCGTAATATTTCTTAAAGAATAAACAATTGAATAACCCAATGCATCTTTGTATAACTGAATGAAAGATACAGTCATGTTGCCATGGATACCAAAGCAGTCCTGCCCCCTAAGTGACCCCATGTTCAGTAGGAGTAGGGTTGTGTGTATGTCTGTGCATTTGTGGTTTACACATTAATCATGCTTGTGAATCACTGTTATCAGACTCATACTGTCGCTAGAACAAAAGATAGAAATTAAAACATCAAGGGACGTGATCCTGTAAATCAATGGGCTACAGGGGAACTTTTCTCATCTTCTAATTTAAATCCCTGCCACCAGTGTCTGCCAACCCCTATTATTGGAGGTCTGAAAAATAAATATATTCACATATGAAATATGGCTTTGTTAAGTACAAATTCCAGCATGCTGCTGCCTAACATAGTAAATCACACCATGCTCCTCTTTTTCTAAAGGAAAAAAGCAAAGACCTACACCTAAAGGGGTCTCCAATGTTTTGAAGGCCCTGCTACATATTGTATAAAATTGAGTGTTATATTTGAAGCCTGACCTATAATATTGTGTATATTCTACCATACCATAACCTATGACTTCCTTTCTTCCACAGAAATTATAAGGAGAAATTATGCAGAATGTTAGCATACATTGGATTTAATCACCATTCATTCTTATTACATGGAATTATGATGCAATGAAGGTGAATGGTGACTAAGGCTATAATTCTTCCATGTCATTTTGTGCTCATTGGAAGAAAGACAGTCATAAGTGTTTGAAACTACAGGATGGAGAGTAAATTATGATTCCTTTCCAGATCCCTTTCTCACATTTGAATGTGTATTTTGGTTACAAAGCAAATCGTTTTTCCCCCCAAATTAATTTGAGATCAAACTATAGTTGGCATACTTCCTATTTGGTACATAAAATAAACCTTTTAGATAGTTTCTTTTAACAGTATGATTCTAAACCAAAAAAAATTAACATTTGTGTCATCCATCTTCTGCATACTGAACTCTTGCTGTGGTTGAACTCACCTGTGTGTTTCCTTTCATGCATCAGCAGGTGGGACATTTTGAAGTATCTCTTACTGCAGCTGGCGTATGAACACATAAACGGACGTTTCTCACTGGTCTCCGATGATTTCACAATTGAGGGAGCGATGCTTGGTACTCTCCGTACATCCTGGAGAGATAAAATAGTAGTAATTGGCAATCAACAAAACTTTGTTTGCCAACTCTGCTGAACTTTTGTGTCTCTGTTTGTTTTAACATAGCATTTCCCATTTCCAGTACCAACCCCTGGCTCATTTCTGCATCTGACCAAACCCTCTTATCTAATGGCCTGTTAAACATCAGTTCAGCTTTTAAAAGCATTAAGGGAAAAAAGGGAAAGATACAAGAGAATGATAGATAAAGTGAGTAGTAAAGTAAATGTTCTAAACATACTTTGCTGTATACACATTCATGCATATGTACTGTTCTCTGGACAGTCTCAGCTTTCTATGGCTCTGATGGATGTTCATTAAGAGTTTATGATTATATATACTGTAAGTGGAGACCATGGGCTGTTCGTGGAAACCTGACCTTTTGCAGCTAATGGAGAAAGATGATCACTCGTGTACTCTGACACAGACTAAAGGAGATGAAATAGCACTGCACCATGAGTATTTAAATTATGTCACTGTCCTTCTTTTCAATGCAAACACACCTCCTTCCAATGGTAACTGGACATTAGGGATAGATGGATGGACTTCAATGACAAAAAATGCTTTTTGGGGCCATTTCCATTGAATGTGCATGACTTGCTGATCTGTTATGTAACTCCATTAATTAAGGTATTTCCTGCCCACTTTATGATTATATTATTGTAAGAATGATATCTGTGTGTGTGTGCACAGGTAAAATATGTATGTGCACATGTCTCTGTGTTTGAGAGAGTGTTTGTATGTGTTTAAGTCAGTCACCCACCTGTAGTCCTCTAAGCACACCATGTGTGTGTATGTGATACTGGGTGTTGCAACTGTACACCACAGAAGCCAATCCCGCAGAAGGTTCACTCTCATAACTCGCACTGTGACTGGACACAAAACCAAAGAGAGACACCAGTCACAAACAGCAGAGAGAAAAAAGGAGAGACACTAAGCACACAGAGAGAAACCAGTCACATAGAAAAAAGAGAGAGACACAAAACAGACATATGCTGTACAGCATAACATGAAATCTTGATGACAAACATGAACAACTAAAGGTACATTGATTTAATATACTGTATATAGACAAACTTCATTTGGACACACATATTAATTGTGGCCCTGTGATATATGAACTTCTTATTAGAAAGGGGACATTGTCAAAGTTAGAAAATGCCATAAATGATAGCAAAGGATGGCTGTGAGTCAGGAGGCAAATTTCTCCATGTGAGCAAAAATGGACGTAGAGCTAAAGACCTGTAAAGCTTCACATCCCAGACTACAGAATCAGCCATCACTAGCCCAGTCCTCCCACAGCCCATCCATTAATTTGTTCAGAAGATAAACACCCAGTTGTCATGGCAATGAGGGTTCAGAGAGTGGATACCAAATCTTTTATCTGGACAGCTGACATAAATCTTCTGTCCAGTGTCCCAGTCACCTAAATCAGTGGCATAGTTCATCTAACTACCTAGGCAATCACTCTCACACAATATAACACACCAAAAAAGAAAAAAAAAATACCAAACTTCTGTAGGACTTTCACCTCTACCCTTCAGCCAGTATCTTCAACATCTCAAAGTCTCTCTCTCACACATTCACTCAGTGCCCCTTCAACACACCCAAGGTCATACATTATATCTGGGTTGGACTGGTTGACTGAGCAGGATCTATCCCTATCTCCTCCTCTGCTGTCTTCACAGCATAATTAATGCACTTAATTTCAGTCTGCAACATTTGTTTAAAAATGCTCTGCTACATCAGAGGATAGTACATTCCATCCTCTAAAACAGACACCAATTAGCACATATGTGCATCCCCTCTGTATCAAACAGAAGGGCTCTATCTGTCTGCTCTCTATTTTCATCTCTCAGCCCCTCCCTTTGTCTCTTTAACATCTGACCACTCTCCGAGAGCGAGGTTAAAGCCAGTGCTTTTCAAAGAACCGTAGAGAAGTTTAACTCCACTGCCACCAGTTGCTGCCTGCATCAACTTCAAATGAACCTTGTGTACAGGATGTCACTGGATCTGCACCCTTCTAACTCCACCCATTAAATGTACATTCCCTCCCGAAATCTGTGGTCAGAGAATGAGTGGCACCTCATGTTACCAGAACAAAGAGAACCTTCTCCAGAACCTTGACATCCTATGTGCTTTGATGGCTGCATTATCTTCTCAAATACATAAGAACAGAAGTCCCTCTTCACCTCCAACAAATGCCAAAACACTCTGTGCTAGCATGTACTTTGTATTGTGGAGCTCTCATGTTACTGTCTCCCTAAATAGTTTTTTTGGTCAAAAAGGAAATGGTTGAAAAGGAAAGGAGTGGAATGGATCAGAAAGGCACAGAAATGGATGGCAAGACAAGGAAAGGAAAGGAGAAACATCAGTCAGACAGGAAAGGGTCAGACAGGAAAGGATCAGAAAGAGTTAGAAAGAAAAGGTTCAAAAAAGGAAAGGAAAGGAACGGAAAGGACAGCAAAGGAAAGATGTTGGTCAAAAAGGAAAAGGTCAGACAGGAAAGGGTCAGAAAGGAAAAGATCATGAAGAGTTAGAAATAAAAGGGTCAAAAAGGAAAGGAAAGGAAAAGAAAAAGGTCGATCAGACAGGAAAGGAAAAAGGTCAGAAAGGAAAGAGTCAGAAAGGAAAGGGTCAGAAAGGGTTGGAAAGAAAAGGATCAAAAAGAAAAGGAAAGGATAAATGTCGATCAGAGAGGAAAGGGTCAGACTAGAAAGGAAAAGGTCAAAAAGGGTCGGAAAGTATAGGGACGGAAAGGAAAGGAAAGGAAAAAGGTCAGTCAGAAAGGAACGGGTCACACAGGAAAGGAAAGGAAAGGAAAGGAAAGGAAAGGAAAGGAAAGGAAAGGAAAGGAAAGGAAAGGAAAGGAAAGGAAAAAGGAAAAAGGTCAGTCAGAAAGGAACAGGTCACACAGGAAAAGAAAGGGTTGGAAAGAAAGGGTCAAAAAGGAATGGAAAGGAAAGGAAAAGGGTCAGTCAAAAAGGAATGGTCACACAGGAAAAGAAAGGGTCAGAAAGGGTTGGAAAGAAAGGGTCAAAAAGGAAAGGAAAGGAATGGAAAGGAAAGGAAAAAGGTCAGTCAGAAAGGAACGGTCACACAGGAAAGAAAAGGGTCGGAAAGGGTTGGAAAGGAAAGGAATAACAATTACAGTTCAACACATTTTTACACAAACCCCACCAACCATTTACTAGTGCCGGAAATGTAGTGACATATTATAGTGACCTCAGAAGCACATGATACTATGTGAGAGAATGTACCTCTTGATGCTGGGTGTCAGTGAGCTGACGGGGTTCCAGGTCACACATTCCAGTTGGGATGCCATTTGGTACAGATTATCACTGCCAGGGGAGAGGAGATAAAATAACTCACAGGTCAAGTGACCCAACTTTCACTACTCAGAAGCAAAGGGAATAAATAAGCCAAAAAATAGAATGGAAAGAAAGGACACAAAAAGAGATGATAAAGTAATTGAGAAATGTGTTTATATTTATTAATGCTGTTTCATTTTTTTCTTTTCAAAGTGATTAAGTGCACATTGTCAACAGTATGGTGTGCTGATGTCTCTTAGTAATCAACCACCGCTGATTTATAAACAAGGGATTTTTTAGGAATAAGCTAAACTGGTAACTTGTTTGGCACTGTGGAAACTGCTTACACACACATTATTGCTGTCTCTTCATGCTGAGTAGAGCCATCTCACAGCCAGCTCACAGGTCAAATGTGTTCCTGGCTGGAGAGTTGGGTGCCTGGCACAGTGATGTAATAGTGTGATGTCACATTGATTTCTGGGTATCATTGGCAGGGAAGTGTTTGGGAAAATGGCCTTGACTAATATGCTGTTATTCATTTTACTGTGGACTGAAGAAGCAGTTTGAAAGGCCAGGTAGTGTGTGTCAAAAATAATGAAAATGTTTGTGAAAAATGTGTGACAGCTAAACTTAATAATTAGTGAATCTTAATTTTATGAAAAGGTAAATTATTTTGTAGATATTTATTTGTAAACCTATTTGTTAAAAGAACAACTACTACTAATAACAACAATTACTACTTATTATTATTATTATTATTATTATTATTATTATTATTATTATTAAATGAATATTTCTGTCCCTGGATGGTTTATATATAAATATAGTTATTGCTTTAACTTGAGGGCCCATGTTATTTAGATTTGTATTATTAGTATTATAATTTGTATTATTGTGTATAATTCTAACTATGATATCAGAGAATAGACTAATGTTGATGATTTCTCATTAGTGCTTAATGGTTGGCTGGCATGTTGTTTTCCAATTACTTACATTCCATTAAAGCTTATACCAGTGTTTTGAAATGCAAGAGACAGTTTCTAGGCCAAACTTTGTTGATGAAATACATACTGGAATTTCCCTCTTCGCTCCCTTGTAATCTCGCATTATTGCCAAGAGTTGGAGGCTCCGGGGTCGCCGGAACACAGTGCAACAGTATCAGGTTAATGTTAGTGGGGTGTTTTTTTTTCGTTATGATGATTCCTAAAGGCATTTCAAGTTCCAGGCATCAGTTTTATGTTTACAATAAGGAGGGGTCAGAGTGGGGACACT
Source organism: Xyrauchen texanus (assembly GCF_025860055.1). Lineage (NCBI taxonomy): Eukaryota > Metazoa > Chordata > Actinopteri > Cypriniformes > Catostomidae > Xyrauchen > Xyrauchen texanus. The sequence goes on from NC_068304.1 coordinate 12,710,133, forward strand.
CCGTCCACGTCTTATCAATCCTAGTTCCGTTATTTTGGGTTCTATGTGAACTCCTTTTTCTCCAAACAGCATGAGAGCTGTTTTTGAAGAATGCACACTGATCCCTTTGGCATTGATGCTGAAAAATATTTATGCTGCGTTCTTTTCCATAATTTTGTTATGATTTTATTTTCACACCTTTCTCGTGGCCACAATTACTCACATAAGAAAATTCCAAATAACAGCAGAATTTGGTCATATTCTGATTCTCATTCTCAAAATTTGGTCATTTGGTATATCTACTGCAACAGAATATTCATTTAAACAGTAACATTTTAAAATAAGATGGTATTCGTTAACATCATTTAATGCAATATTTAACATGAACTAACAATGAACAGTGCTTTAACAGAATTTTTGTTCCAGTTAATTGTTAAGGTTAACATTTATTTCTACATATAATAATACATTTTGTACATTAAAAATTGGATAAATTAACATTAGTTAATGCATTGTGCACTAACATGAACGATGAATGGTATTTTCACAATTCACAATTCAACATTAACTAAGACTAATAAATGCTGTGAAATATCATTGGTCGTGTTAGTTCATGATAGATAATGCATTATCTAATTATCTAATGTATTCTTTTTACAGACATTCAGTAAAAAATAAATAAATACTGTTAAAAAAGCACCATAAGTGTCTCATGACCTACATTTTGCAGTTTTTCTGTTTTTGTTTGCTGTTGTCAAAAGTATGCATTTAAATGAATGCATTGATTGAATTAAAGAAGCATGTCTTCGTTTATTCGGCATATGCTGATTGCATGTATTCAGGCATATTCCAATAGCCGTGAAGCAAAAATATGCATGTATTTGTGGTCAATGTAAAGTTTACTTTAAGACCTTTTTCCAAGCTCTCCTCTCCCTTCCTCCATTCTCCTCATAAAAACATATCTCTCTCTTTTTTTAAACACATTCCCTCTTTTCTCTCCTGTCTCTGGTGAAGGACCAGGTAGGGAATGGAAGAGGAATTTGGAGGAAATGGGCAGTAGATCACTGCGAGTATATTTTGGCCTGCTGAGAGCTGCTGTGCAGTTCTTAACCTTTGTGTAGACAGCAAGGCTCACTGCAGACTTACTAAGGATTTATGAACTGAACCATCCAGACTATGCCTCACTGATGCAGAATTCGGTCATTCAGATAGATTCCCAAAAACAAGAGGGGTAGTACCACACCAAAAGATCAAGCCAGTGATATGAACAGATTTGACATTTTCATACTCATATTAATTTAGGTTATCAACTCCTTTAATTAATGGGTACTTTAAAGTTACAATTAATGTAATTAGTGCATTATATATACTGTAGGACTACCCATTCTTATTATTTCTTGCATGAATGTAACGAACCCCGCTCCTCTAGTTCGCTCCGCTTCCTCGAGCTCACACGCTCGCTCCCAATCACCCCCCTCTGGCTCTCACGCTCGCTCCCAATCACCAGAGTATTAGTTTCACCCGCACTCGTCCCAATCACTCGATTATTAGTTTCACCTGCACTGTTCGTTTTCCCCTATTTATACGCTGCCCTTTCGTCTCACTCGTGTTGGTTATTGTTTAGTTTACCCCTTCGCTTTGCCAGCTCTAGTGATCCCCTAGCTCCCCTGTATATTCAACTCAATTGTCTTACTTGTTATACTGATTCTGATTTCCCCGGCTTCGACCTTACGCTTTCCTCGACCACTCTTTAGTAGATTTGCCCCGTTGCCATATCCTGATTCCCCGGCTCGACCTTACGCTCCCCTCGACCACTCTCTTCTGGATTTGCCCTATTTGTACTTTTGCTTTGCCTGCAATAAACGCAGTTTGACTATACATTGTGACTGTCTCTTCTTGAGCGGGTTACAGAATAACCAACCTTACAGAAGACAGTCACAATGGAATCCATTGAGGATCTCCGCAGCTTCGCTAGAGCGGATTTGCACGGCGCTTTCTGCCCAAGGATCTACGGTTGGGAAACACGACCAAGCTCACGGCTCAGGGACAGCAAATACAGGAAATACTGCATACGGTGCGTACCATTTCCGATCAGTTTCAACCTGTTCCACCTGTGTCTGTCCCTGTACCCGTTGATGTTCCCACCGCATTTCCCAGCGCCGCGAGCTTTCAACCCCCCGAGCGGTTTGGCGGTTCGTCGGAAGCTTGTCAGGGTTTTTTAATGCAATGTACTGTTTATATGACGTATCACCCCTTTTAAGCACTGACAGTGAGAGAGTACATTTTTTAATCTCACTGCTCTCGGGGAAGGCACGGCAATGGGCCACTGCATTGTGGACTGCCGAGAGCCCCCTTTTGACGTCATATGATCAGTTTTGTCACCAGATTGCCGTGGTTTTTAATCACCCGGCAGCTGGTAGGGATGTAGGCAGCCGCCTCGTGTTTTTGAAACAGACGTCATGCACAGCCACTGCCTACGCACTTGATTTCCGCACCCTTGCCACGGGTAGCGGGTGGAGCGACCCCGCTTTGTTAACTGTATACCGCCTGGGTTTGAATGACCAGCTCCAAATGGAATTGGCATGTCGAGGAGAATCGCTGTCGCTGGAGAACTATATTCAGCTCTCCATCACAGTGGATAACCTGCTTCGCGACCGTGCCTGTCGGAGCCCCTCTGTCGTCCAAGAGCCTGCTACGGGTCTCCACTCGCCTAAACTCGTTTCTCCCGAGTGCTCTTCCAAATCCGAACCTATGCAACTTGATCGCGCCCCCCTAACTCAGGCGGAACGAACTAGGCGATTGACACAGAACCTCTGCCTATACTGTGGCACCCCGGGCCACCGGATTACCTCATGCCCGGCCGATCCCCAGTGTTCCCGCTCCAAAAGCCAGGTGAGAACATCAGTCATTCTCAACATTACCCAGAAACAAGTCTGCCTCCCAGTAATGTTGAGTTTTAACAAGGTCTCCTTTTCTACCCCAGCCCTAGTTGATTCCGGGGCAGCGGGGAATTTTTTAGACGATGGCTTGGTCCAAAAACTGTCCATCCCACTCAGTCCGGTCTTGCCACCTCTCAGGGTTAATTCTCTAGATGGGGCACCCCTCGGATCGGGTCTCATTTCCTTTCGGACCGTGCCATTGTCCCTTCAAGTGGTTTTGTTTCACACTGAGCTCATCCAGTTTTTTATTGTGAAATCACCTAGAGACCCTGTGGTTTTGGGCCACCCCTGGTTGGCGCTTCATGACCCCCACATTTCCTGGCGCATGGGGGAGCTGTTGCGCTGGACCGACCACTGTTTGTCACATTGTATTTCCCTTCCGGTGTTCTCCACCTCCGTAGAGAGCCTCGAAGTGAAGTCTCCTGTCCCCATCCCTCCTGAGTACTCCTCCTACGCTGATGTGTTCGAGAAGACCCAGGTTAGTCTCCCCCCACATCGTAGTGTGGACTGCGCCATCGATCTCCTTCCGAGGTCCCCACTCCCTAAGAGCCGAGTATACCTCTTAACGCTACCCGAAACCAAAGCCATGGAGGACTACATCGACGAGGCGCTCAGTCTAGGCATCATTCGGCCGTCCACCTCCCCGGTGGCGTCCGGCTTCTTTTTCGTGGGCAAGAAGGACGGCGGGCTTCGCCCCTGCATCGATTACCGGGCCCTAAATAAGGCTACAGTAAAGTTCGCCTACCCCCTGCCTCTCATACAACCGTCCCTCGAGCAGGTCAGTAAGGCTAAGATCTTTACTAAGCTCGACCTCAGGAGCGCGTACAACCTTGTATGCATCCGCAAGGGAGACGAGTGGAAGACTGCGTTCATCACCACCAGGGGGCACTACGAGTACTTGGTAATGCCTTACGGCCTCGCCAACTCCCCCTCGGTGTTCCAGTCATTCATGAACGACGTCTTCCGGGACATGCTAGACCTCTTCCTCGTCGTCTACATAGACGACCTTTTAATTTACTCCGCCACACTCTCTGAACACACCGTTCACGTCTCGAAGGTATTACAGAGACTGCGAGAACACGACCTGTTCGTGAAGGCAGAGAAGTGTGCCTTTTACCGCCCCTCCGTCTCCTTCTTGGGCTACGTCCTGTCTGCGGGAACTATGGAGATGGAGACCGACAAGGTTGCCGCAGTCCTATCTTGGCCCGAGCCTAGTACGCTTAAGGAGCTCCAACGGTTCCTGGGTTTTGCCAACTATTACCGGCGTTTTATCAGAGACTTTGGCAAGATCGCCGCACCTCTCACGTCTCTTACACGAGGCAACCCGAAGTTCCTCACCTGGAACGCACCCACCCAGCAGGCCTTCCAGGCCCTAAAGGAGGCCTTCACGACCTCCCCAGTTCTTCAGCAACCCGATTCCACTCTCCCGTTCGTGGTAGAGGTGGATGCCTCAGAGGTAGGTGTGGGAGCTGTACTCTCCCAACCACACGGGACTCCCGCTAAGCTGTACCCTTGTGCGTTCTACTCCCATAAGCTGTCCCCCCCCGAACAGAACTATGACGTCGGGAATAGAGAGCTGCTGGCCATCAAGCTAGCCCTGGAGGAATGGCGCCATTGGCTGGAGGGCTCTAGGTTCCCTTTTGTCGTTTTCACCGACCATAAGAACCTAGAGTACCTTCGCTCAGCCAAGAGGTTGAACCCTTGACAGGCCAGGTTGGCGATGTTCTTCACCCGGTTTAACTTTTCGGTTACTTTTTGTCCGGGCTCCCAGAACATTAAGGCTGACGCACTCTCTCGTCTCTTCAACCATGGCTCGGAACCCCCAGGGTCGGAGACAATTCTCCCCACGTCGTGCGTCGTTGCACCCGTTCAGTGGAAACTGACGGAGGCCATCCTGCAGGCTCAAGGCGACGAGCCCGCGCCTCCTCAAACCCCGCCCCAACAAGATGTATGTACCCACCACTATTCACCCTCAGCTTATGCAGTGGGTTCATACTTCCCTTTGTTCTGGCCACCCGGGGATTACCAGTTCTACCGAGCTACTCGCTAGGAGATTTTGGTGGCCCTCACTCAAGGACGACGTCCACGACTATGTCCTCTCGTGTCCAGTCTGTGCCCAGTCCAAAACACCTCGTCACCTCCCTGCAGGACTCCTCCAGCCGTTGCCTGTGCCTGACCGCCCGTGGTCCCACATTGCCATGGACTTTATTACCGACTTGCCCCCCCTCCGACGGCCGGACCGAGATCCTGGTTGTCATAGACCGCTTCTCTAAGATGTGCCGCCTAATTCCCCTACCCGGGTTGCCTAACGCGACACAACTGGCCGACCACATGATTACCCACATCTTCTGAAACTTCGGTACTCCCGAGGAGATCACTTCAGATCGGGGTACCCAGTTCACGTCTCGCTTCTGGCGGGCCTTCAGTGACAGACTGGGTATCCAACGCAACTTCTCCTCGGGATACCACCCCCAGACCAATGGCCAGACCGAGCGTCTCAACCAGGAGATAGGCAGGTACCTGAGAGCCTACTGCGCCCAGAACCAAGGCAGCTGGCACACCTACCTCCCCTGGGCCGAATACGCCCAGAACAGCCTGGTCAGTTCCTCAACTCGTCTTACCCCTTTCCAATGCGTCCTGGGCTACCAACCACCCCTTTTCCCGTGGGAAGCTGATCCCAGCGACGTTCCGGCGGTGGATGCCTGGGCCCAGAGGTGTGCCCAGGTCTGGAGAGCCACCCAGGACCGGACACAACGCTCCACCCAGGCCCAGAAGTCTAAGGCAGATCGCCGACGCCGTCCTGCCCCCCTGTACCATCCGGGCCAAAGGGTTTGGCTCTCGACCCGAGACATCCGCCTCCGTCTCCCGCCGAAGAAACTCAGCCCTAAGTATGTCGGCCCTTTTAAAATAATAAAAAGAATAAACCCTGTCACTTACAAATTACTTTTGCCACCCCACTACAAAATTTGTCCTGTGTTTCATGTTTCCCTTTTAAAGCCGGTGCACTATAGTCCCATGTTTCTGCCCACGGCAGCCCAGATACCCCCTCCACCACTCGATGTCGGAGGTCAACCCGCCTATACGGTCCGGGCCCTGCTAGACTCCCGACGTCGGGGTGGCGAGTTGCAGTACCTGGTCGACTGGGAGGGCTACGGACCTGAGGAACAGTCGTGGGTATGGTCGAGAGATGTCCTGGATCAAGCTCTCAAGCTAGACTACCATCGCCAGCATCCCGATCGTCCCGCACCGCTTCCCAGAGGTCGCGCTCCTCGCAACCGTGCGCGGCCGTCCGGAGCCGTCCGTAGCAGAGGGGGGAGTACTGTAACGAACCCCGCTCCTCTAGTTCGCTCCGCTTCCTCGAGCTCACACGCTCGCTCCCAATCACCCCCCTCTGGCTCTCACGCTCACTCCCAATCACCAGAGTATTAGTTTCACCCGCACTCGTCCCAATCACTCGATTATTAGTTTCACCTGCACTGTTCGTTTTCCCCTATTTATACGCTGCCCTTTCGTCTCACTCGTATTGGTTATTGTTTAGTTTACCCCTTCGCTTTGCCAGCTCTAGTGATCCCCTAGCTCCCCTGTCTATTCAACTCGATTGTCTTACTTGTTATACTGATTCTGATTTCCCCGGCTTCGACCTTACACTTTCCTCGACCACTCTTTTGTAGATTTGCCCCGTTGCCATATCCTGATTCCCCGGCTTCGACCTTACGCTCCCCTCGACCACTCTCTTCTGGATTTGCCCTATTTGTACTTTTGCTTTGCCTGCAATAAACGCAGTTTGACTATACATTGTGACTGTCTCTTCTTGTGCGGGTTACAATGAAGAAACACATTTAAAAAGTATTCATTATTATGAGTGCAACACTGAGAAAATATGCAGTTGTTACTTTAAGGAGGAACATTTGCCCAAAAGGTATCTGGAAACTTTGAACACATTTACAGTGTCTTTTTCTAAAATGTTACCTAATGCAATGACATTCAAACATTTTTAAGTCTCCACATTTACATGCTCTTATGCTTAAAATTACGTTTGTTGGTGTAACCTAATGTAGTCAAGTTGTTTATTCCAATTATTATTATCATTTTTATATTATTTAGTTCAACCAGTTAATTTAGTCAATTTTAGGTTGCTTGGCATAAAATGTTTACAGTGTATTTTTAATTTAGAACATTAATTAATTTAGAATTGTAGACGATCATGGGTAATACTTTAATGTTTTTTTTTGTTAAGGGTGTATAAAGGGTTTGTAAATGACAAATAAATAATTTTCAAATGCATTATAAATCAATGAAATGTGGTTATAACAACATGGATTAAAAGGGTGACTTTCAAGTAATTCCTGCCAAAGAGTGAGTCATTTTACCTTGCATGTTTTAAATGCCTAATAACACGTATTCAGCATAAGTAAACTATGATTATGTACCTTAATATAAAGTGGACACATGAAGCATTTATTAAGCAGGTGCCAACCTGTCCATAAAGTTCAGAATGGTTTAATGGTCATCAGGCTTTATTATATGAAATCTGCTGTAAATGACCATTAAGGCCTGAAAAGTATTTTTGCAGAGGACTGCAAAATGGGACACCATGTCGGAGTAGCACCATTCTTTTGACATCAATGTGACATGGAGAGTGACAACACAAGTGAGTCAATACATTATAGTAAATTATATAAACACAATGCAAAACGACATAATCCCTCCATTTAATCTCACTAGAATAGTCTGTTTTTACTGCATTGTGACATAAAACGTGAATTAGGGCATTTTAAAATTTGGATTAATATAAGCACGAATATGTGCTTTTATTACCCTTTTTTTCCTCCCCTTTTTCTCCCCAATTTGGAATGCCCAATTCCCAATGCGCTCTAAGTCCTCATGGTGGCGTAGTGACTCACCTCAATCCGAGAGGCGGAGGACGAATCTCAGTTGCCTCCGTGTCTGAGACCATTAACCCTTGCATCTTATCACCATGCGCCCCACCAAGAGTGAACCACATTATAACAACCAAGGAGGAGGTTACCCCATGTGACTCTACCCTCCCTAAAAACCAGGCCAACTTGGTTGCTTAGGAGACCTGGCTGGAGTCACTCAGCACGCCCTGGATTCAAACTCGTGACTCTAGGGGTGGTAGTTAGCGTCTTTACTCACTGAGCTACACAGGACCCCCCTATTATGCATTTATAACATTTAAGTAAAAATGCTCACCATTTGGCAAGTATTGCATGGAAGTCACCCGTTTTATTCATGTTATAATTGCAAATCATTGATTTATAATGCATTTGTAAATTAGTCATTAATGAAACCCCTTTATACAAAGGGAATATTGATATAAAATGTTACCCTAATCATGTAATGCTTATTTAGCTCTGTTAATACACTGGAAACAATTTACCTAGTGTGTACATAGTAAAACATGGTAAAGAAGGTACCTGTTGAAGGCATTTCTCAAAAGTAAGGTCTGACTGTCAGGGGGACTGAGGCATCCATATACATTTGGGGTGACGGGGTACTGCTGCTCACCTGCATACACACAAATCAAAGCATAAGTAGAAAACACTCAGAGGACATAATTCAGCCATATCTGAATACTACTGACCAATAAACAAGAAGTGAGATGTACTAACATAAAGCCAGTACAAGTCCTAAAATTCATAACAATCAATTTGAAATCATTTTCTGTAAAGAGTTACAACTTTTTTCCTGTTTACAAGTGAAACAAAGCATTTTACAGGAGAACTAACAGAGAGCTCTTATGGGGGCAACTAGCAGAGTGTGGTCTCATCTTTTCTTTGGTTACACAAACAGCTCAGAGCTTCCTGAAACCATAAAGCAGTCACCAGCCTGCCTGAGACTCAGAGAGAACTCTGGTCTTTCCGTCACAGGTCAATAGACAGGGAATCAGTCCCCTGGCAAGGCTAAACTTTCCTCTCACAATCCACTATTCTGTTTAATCCTGATATAACCGTCCCGAGAAGAAAGGTGATCATTTATGGCAGCACAATTTATGCTTAATGAACCCTGAAACTGTTGCACATACACACTCCGCTGTGTGTTTTTACATATTTGAGAGAGGGTGAGATAAAAATTTGAGTTAAAAGGGAAAACATTGTGTATTACTGCCCTGACATAAAAAATCAATTTGAGACGTAACCTCAAGATGACCTTTCTTGTGACTGCTTTAGTTCCTCTGTGAAATGAATTTTATCTGTCATACTATACATGTTTACACACTTATAAATATATTTTCCTGCACAGTACACACAGTGAAAGTGTCATTTCTGCCCCAAAGTGGCACCGAGTGGAATGGCAATAATAACTATCCAAACAGGTTTCCAGAAAGTCGGCCAAACAGATAGGTCTACCGTAAACTCACACTATTGGTTGAAGGACAGAATGCTCAAACAAACAGAGCAATGTGTTGTCACAGAGCCACAGCCTTTACACTTTTCAGGGAACTCAACATACACATGGCTTACTTGTATTTGTCTCTGCATTTAAAACTGGGATAGGAGGAAAAAAAATACATTTTAGCATCTTGTTTCCATCCATTTAACTTGTCACAATAATTTCCAATATTTCTACTCATTTTGATCAAAATTCAAAGTTTCACCTTGATTCTCAAAGTACTCTAAACTTTTCACTGCTAGTTGATACTTTTGTCCACCTAGATTTTTCTTAAAGTTTAAAGGCAGCCAGAGGTACAAAAAATATATATGCAACACATATAGGGGGGCTGAATTATCCCAAAGGGAAGCGGCTGGACGGCCAAATGTTCTTACTTAGCTACAGTAACTTGTTTACAGAAACTTGCAATTATAGAGAGTTGAAATTTTTAACAATGTATTTTATCATTGAAAAAGATAACACACAACACCTTTTATGAATTTTAAGTATATTACCACAATCATATGCAAACTGATCCCATGAAAATTAAATAACTTTGTCAAAAATGTTTCTAAATAATACTTTGTAGTTCATTACACACACCGCAGCAGTTCCTATGTGAAATGTCCACTGTGTGGCACTAAAAACAAGTTAAATGTTCTCCAAAACATCAGATCAGGTGTTTAAGGTAGCTATATCAAGTTTTAAATCAATACAACTGACTCCCTACCCTAAGCCTTAAACCTAAACCTAACCAATGGTATCAATAAAAAGCAAATGTGAGATGAACCACCAATTTGCAGTGTTACTTTTGGCTCATGACGTCTCTCGTGCTCTTCAGGACTTGTATCCCGGTCCATGGTATCGCAAGTGCAACGCTCTATCAGTTGAGCTTCTGCGGAATTTGATTATGCTCAAACAAACTTGTAAATGCAGTTGGTTTTGCAATGCAAAGATTAAAATGTATCGCATTAGTCATGCGCAATAGTAAACATGTTTAGTTGTCATAGGAAAACATTGTGTGAAGAACATGGTGAAAAGAAAGCGTTTATGAACTGATAATCTCCTGTTTTACTCATAATTTGTGTGAGAGTGAATAAAAGTCTTTGTTGTAAGTATAAAATGTTGGTATAGTAACGTGACTCTATGAGACTACTGTAGGTATATATTATGTTTGTAAGGTGTTTCATTGGTCACACTAAAAACACAGATGGGCCGCTAAGAACATGTGATCCTTACCCATGGTGCTTTGCGGGGACATGGGGTCCTCTTGTTTGAAGGCATGGTTGGGGAATGGTGGAGTGTGTTGTGCTGGTGTGTGACTGTAACTAGGAGCTCCATCTAGTGCTACCATACCATATCCTGACAGGAAGAAACAGAAACAGGGGAAAAGAGTGAATGAGGCCATTAGTGCTTGTTTATTCTTAGAAAAAATACATATTTTCTCACAGGATATATTAGATATCAGTTTACTCCTTTGTCCTTTCCTTTTATTTACAACATAAAGAGGAGAGGAAAGCCTGAATTCAAGTTTTCTGACATTCGGTTGGTTGACATGGATTTGGAGGGCTGGTTGAAGGGATATGGTCAGCAAAACTGATGACACAAAGATGGTCCAACTAATAGAAGGTATGCCTGAATACATCCCTCACCATCAGACGTACCATTTATTTGCTGAGGAAACCCGCTTGAGACCAATAAGCTTTTCGTAAAGTTGAGCTGATGATAAATGGCAGAAGAAAAAGATACTGGATCTTTGTAATGTCTCAGAAGTACTGTGATTTAAACATGCTGACACCAGATATTTGTTTTCTGATCTCTTAGGTTTAAAGGAGAGGAGATGTTTCTCATGGTGCTGTAATTCAGCAACAGAAAGAAAAATAGAGAAAGATAAAAGATGTAGAGACTTCAGGGACTAGGGCTATGGTTTTTCTTATATGGCGTATGGCGATCAGAAAGATCAGGAGGGACTGTCTAAAGATGGAATATGCTTTTGTTGATGCTGATTGTTTTTTAACAGACAAATAAATGATTATCACAGCCTCACTATGCTGCAACAATGAGATTGTTAGAATTAGAATCTGCTTTATGTGAAAACAGCATTTTCTGATTTTCATTAAAAAAGTGAATGAAAAAAAGATATACTGTACGCACCAAACAAAGTTAATTGTTCTTTATGAATCACTCGTAAAACAGGCTTAGAGAATGTTTCAATGAAATGTTGATCATTAAGTGTAAACTACTTGTCTAAGACTTTGATGAGAAAAATGTAAACTAGTTTTCATTAAAAAGTCTTTAAAGTTATTCAGAACAGCTGTAAATCTGGCAGCATAGAAAATAAAATGAAGATCCAAGACATTTATTAAAGCTGACCCTTCAGATAAAAACCTTTAATCTAGTGGCTGTTTAATTATAGCAGCTAGAACTCAGCACAATGGAAAAAACAAAGACACTTCAGTAACAGTTGTAGACTTACAAAATACAGTCCTGTGCATCTTATGGTCTTATTTTAGATTCAATTCAATCATGGAAAAGTCATGTGAAAAATGGGTTTTATCTTGTGCCTTCACCTAAAAGCAGAGCTTTTTCCCTTTATTATTAAATATGAATAATTACTGATATTTGTAAGATATTTACGATATTTCAAACAATAACAGTAACTGATTTTTTAAAATTAACTTCCATTAGGATTTCTTTATCATATAAGAAAAGCATTTTCAATAAAGGGGAAAAAAACTGTTTACACTGGAAAAAAGTTAACCTAAATAATGAACATTTGTGCTAACATTTAAATTAACTGTTTTGATTCAAGTCAAAAAAAAAAATGTAACATGTCTTAATCCACCTACATTAAGTTTCACAAGCAAAACTAATTTTCAAGGGTTAGATCATGTAGAAATAGATCCTTAAGGTAACAATTGCAGGTTACCACTTTTTATGCTGCATGTGATATAGACCCCTTTAAAATCATTATTCTTGAATCTTGATTCTTTAAAATCAAGCATTCTCTAATGCATATACATGTGTATCTAAATTATTTTTAATTAGAGTCCAAAATTGTATTTAATCTGATTAAATTTACCAAACAAATCAAGTTGCACCCATTACAGGAAACCACTTTTTTCAATGGGAAAAGATATTATGAATGACTCATTTGGAAACCAATTTGTAACTTTCTCACATACATAAACACAATCAAGCTTAACACAAAACCCTGGTGCACACATCTGATGTCCAATCTGAAGCTTCAAGTTCTTCAAGCTTTTTAAGAGAAAGTTTGTGACCCAAGACAGAGAGAATATGAGAATATTCCCATGAGAGGGGCGGCTGTCTCACCCTGGTTATGCGGGGCAGGAGGGCTCTCCATGCGGCCTGGAAGATAGGGTCCACCGGAGAACATCCTGCTCTGGCTGGAGGGAGAATCTGTGATAGCACCATGCCTGTAGCCTCCAGGCCCTGTGAACTGGCCTGAGAAGTGTACAGTGAAGGCCCCTGAACCACAGTGGGGATCCTCGTAAGGGTCTGTGCCCCCCCAGCCCGGCTCCTGTTTGACGAACGACTGGGATGGCGAAGATCCGTACGGGGAGCCAGGGTGAAAGTCCAGTATCGGCCCCCACTGCGGAGCTCCGCTGACAGGCAGGGAAGAGTTAGTGGTCCCCCCCGGCAGCGTAGGGACCGCTGGAAGCGGAGTGCTCAGATCTCTGATGTCCGATCCCATCAGACCACAAGACTCGGTCAGCATTTAGAAGGAAGTTTTTAATTCCAAAAAACCTAATTCTTAAAAACCTAAAACACAAATCTGGGACTAGGCTTCAAGAAGAAAGTAAAGGGATCCTCATCTGAGAACTTGCGAATAAAGAATAAAACCTCCTAAATCTCCACGATAAAGAACTTGCATTCAGGCATTCTGCCCCTGAAGAAATCCTAGAAGATGTCCAGTGCAAAGGGTTGTGTGATTGGCTGAGATGGACGCTGCAGTGGACAGCCCTGGTGAAGCTTTAGGAGAAAAGCATAGACAGGGATCAGGAGAGTTTGGGGTAGGAGTAACTTCACTCTTGTGCATTTGTGTGGGTCTGTCAGCTCTAAAACCACACCACCATCTCTGTAGGAGGAGTCACAACCCCTCTAGTGAGAAAAATCATTTCTTCTGTACCTTACTCATCTTTTACTTGAACAGCACTTTCCACCCACTTCTGACTAATGTCTTGTGAATATGTGTATGTGTAGGTGTCACAGGGTCACTGGGGGTCTGCTTTCTGCTCACACCAAAACTTTCATTGTGTGTGTGTGTGTGCGTGCGTACGTGTGAGTGTGTGTGTGTGTGAGTGAGTGGTGTTTTTGTTGTCTGTTTTTGTTTATAAGGTTGGAATTGTATTTGTTTTCTCATACAGTTGTTTTTCTGTCCTAGTTTACATGTAACCTAACTGTGTAAATCAGTAGTTTTAAGTTTAACTTGATTTGCTTCAGAACATTTTACTTTGAAATGTTTTAATATTACCCATTACTGCATAGTTTCCAAAATATGCATGTAAATAAATTATTAACATGACATAGCTGAATACAGGAATATTTTTAAAATGCATAAACAACAGTAGAAGTGTTATTAACCTATTGTAACAGTGTTACGCCTATTGTAACACTTGGAACAAACACTGAGGCAAATATTGTTTTAAGATTATCTATATTATTCATTGACAGATGAATTATGATATATACCTGTACATAGTATAAATGGAATAAAGGTAATAATGCAATGTATTTTGCTATCATAACTGGATTATTTTTACATGTTTGTGTTTATTAGTTGTTGTTGTTGTTGTTTTAAATACTGCAACAGGCCATGTGTAGCCACAGTGTAAGTCTCAATTTAATGTCTGCAGGATTCTAAAATTGAAGAGTGATTCTCTGTTGAGGAGTATAAACAAGTGCTATCTAAAGGATTTGTGTTGCCAAAGTGGAAATTCAATTAAACTGACGGATGTGCATTGGGATTGAGCAACACTGTTGTGAAATACCAGCATCATCTGATGTCAGTTTAGAAAATAAGACATGCGAATGAGTAGTAAAAAAGGAGAGAAGAGAAAGCAATGAAGAAAAAGAAGAATTTATTCAATTGTGTTGTTGAATAAACAGAATGCAACATCTGATATGTTATTATAAACATCTTTTTCTATGTCTTTTCTTTTTATTTATTTCCCATTATTGTCTTCTAAACCTTAGGCTTTGAAGTTTTGTGTTCTGGAGGATACAAACATTTGAGAGGCTGGTTGAAGGAGCAATTAGTGATTCGGGTGATTTTTGTGAATTTTTGCATATAAACTCCTGCATCAACTCACAATCTGTATCTAAAAGTAACATGGGAGCATTTTTAAAAGGCAGCTGACCTCAAGGTAAATGTTCCTATCTTTTCAATGTTATATTCATGATTTATGCAAACTGTAAAAGTGAAAATAAAAGCTAGATTAAGAGCAAACAAACAAAAACAAAAACCCTGAAAGTTATTATTTGAGCACTAATGTGGTCGAAAATAACATCAAACTGATTTTATGAGGTATCTTCATATAGGGTTAACCATTACAAGAACTTAGTTGGCAGAACATCATAGTAACAAATAGCATAGCGATATTCCAATCAAATATTTAGGAACGCAGGAATAGAAAACGAAGACTGCTAATTAGGCTTAAAAATGTATCCAAAAGTAATCATGAGGAGAGGTGCACATTGACACATGAGGTTACTGTCAAAACACCAAATGCCAGTTGATAGCAAAAGAGCAAGGCACTCAACCTCCAATGCAGAGTGATTATTTCATAGGCAACAAAACATTAAAAAACCAAAGGTTATCGGCAGACTAGCTGCCTTCATCAGGGTATGAGGATACACATACACCAGTTACTTATTTAAGTGATACTCAAATATTGAGAAACATTTTGATAATACCGGTACCTATTTTTGTTCAAACTCAAGAACAGTTCTTTCAGTATAATCTTTTTAAGAACAGTAAGCAAAATATAATAAGATATATCATACCCCTCTGAGTAAATGTTATATATTATATAAATTTTGATCTATAATTTCGCTCAGGAGGAGCCCACTTACTGTAAAGGTGCTGTTATAATTTTGTATCACACAGAAAATGTCCCTATATGATATCAATAATATAGGTTTCATGAGAACCATGAATATGCTAAATTATAATTTACTGTATGTGGGCCAATAATTTATTCAGTAAAGACATGTATTGCATGTCTGATGGTAGTTTTTGATTTTTATGCCACATTTTTCAGGCTTTGGAAGTGTTAAATGTGTGAGGATACATCAACATATTACATGACACACAAGCATTTGACTGAAATTAAAATTGGTTTTGTCAATAGTTCAAAAAGAGCCTACAAATATTTATTCACTTTAAACCATAGATATACCTTTACAATAACATTTATTAATATTAAAGAGGCCCTATTATGCTTTTTGGATTTTACCTTTCCTTTAGTGTGTAACATAGCTCTTTGTAGCTGGTATAGTCCAGCCATTTATTCCGTAAAGTATCTACATCACTATGTAATACATTTGCATAATGCCCTCCAAAGGGCTACTTTAGTTATAGCTGAGGTGATGAGTTGGGTTAGTGTTGTCGCCATGTCGAGAAGATGCTGTTTTCTTAATTGCAAAAGCAAACCCTCTTTGTTTGGACCTCCAAAGGCAGACGAACTGAAGAATCAGTGGTTAAATTTTTTTTAAAATTATTTAGCAGTACACCCTCAACCAATGCTGGATTTTCAAGACGGTTGCTCCAGAAAGATGGTGCAGTTCCCACATTGTTGGGAAAATCTGGTGCTTCAGGTTCACAACCTGTAAGTATGCTTGATTATTTGTGGATTTATCTGCTACCGAGTGTTCAAAAGTGGAGTTTTGTGTTTGGTGTATACCCAGTGCATATCAGTAGGCCTCTGCTAACCTGCTAGCTAATGTTATTGAGTTGAAACACTTTTGCTAATCAGCTGCAGGCCCACTTTTACCTACAACTGTGTAGAACTATGCAGATTGTTTGTCGTTCTTACTATCATGAATAGTGATCAAGTGTGGAGAACTGTCATTTTATGTCTGCAATCCATGGTAGTGCTCGGTTAACTTGCTTTGTAATGTTATTGTTTTGGTAAGGGTTTCCTATTCAGTGTGGGACGGTTTTACCTAAAACTATGTAACAAAATGGTTGATCTCAAGAGTGTTTATCAGTGGTAAAGTGTGGAGGTTTACTTATAATTACAAGCTGTACAACAACAGAGTTGATGTACAGCCAATGAGAGAGAACAAGAAACGGGAGGAGTCCTGATGGACCTCGCTGATGTCAGCAAGATATCTAGTATGTTAAATATCTAGACCTATCTGCGATTCCAAATCATGCAATGTGAAATATGTGTTGACCGAATACAACAACAGAGTTGATGTACAGCCAATGAGAGAGAACAAGAAACGAGGAGTCCTGATGGACCTGCGGAGTGGTGGTGGTGTAGTGGTCTAATGCA
Source organism: Xyrauchen texanus (assembly GCF_025860055.1). Lineage (NCBI taxonomy): Eukaryota > Metazoa > Chordata > Actinopteri > Cypriniformes > Catostomidae > Xyrauchen > Xyrauchen texanus. The sequence goes on from NC_068304.1 coordinate 12,726,970, forward strand.
CATAACTGGTAAATTGGTAATCAGAATGTCACTGGTTCTATCCCCACAGCCACCAACATTGTGTCCTTGAGCAAGGCACTTAACTCCAGGTTGCTCTGGGGGGATTGTCCCTGTAATAAGTGCACTGTAATTCACTTTGGATAAAAGCGTCTGCCAAATGCATAAATGTAAATGTAAATGCAACAGAACATCAACTAGCATGTCTGTGGTATCAAGAAAGTCTCATTGGACCGAATAAATGTAGGAAAAATTTGTGAAACATTGGCAGGAGCACCGATGCCTATTTGAGTTTCATCAGAACTGTACCACAACAGGGTGGAGAAAGAAAAGTGTTGGAAGGAAATTCCCAATTCTCTTGGACAATCAGGTAAGCAAATAGTTAGATTTTACAGTAGGAGGTACTTTTTCATATTGTAACCAATAAAATATATGATGCCTTTAGGCAATTAAAAATATATACATCATATTCTGAAATGCATAACATATGATCATGCATTTGTTTTCGTATCTCGTATCACTTCTCGCATGTACTCTGCTGTGAAACGTCATTTGGAGTCCAGGCAGAGTCGTTGGGGATTCGTCAAAAGTGAAATGTTTTGTAGTGTATTCACCCCTGTCGCTGATTCCTCGTGTAATTTGAAAACTCTACAACTTCGATGACAAGACAGACAGTTGTGTAATATGAACGGTACCACAATCCGACATCTTTGAAAGTCGTGTAGTGTGTAGAAGGCATTAGATGCACTACGTGTCTTTTACTTGAACCTTTGTTAGGTTCCCAATAATCAACAGTGTACTTGTAAGAAAGCAACAAATTTAAAACTTAACACTGTGAAACGTCCTGCTCAAGTCGTGCTTGCGAAGGTGGTTCGGGTCAATCGGCTTGTTTTCCAAACTTTCATTCTTTTATTCTTTATCGGACTCAGGCTAGAGCTGGTATGGGAAAACCGACGCCACTGTTACCATAGTTACAATAGTGTTTACAGCTGCTCAGGAAGACTCAGGAGCTGAATCTGGGTAATGGTAAGGGGCGTTACATTTCTGACACACGCTCTACACGGTTGATCAATCACAATAGATTAGGCCAGCTGACCAATCAGAGCAGGCTGGGCTTTTCGGAAATTGGGGCTTTAAAGATAAAGGAGGTAAATCAGAGCATTTGAGCCAGAGGAAGAAGAGAGGGGGGAAGGAAAAATAATGTGTTTTTTAAACACGTGCATGTAAACCTATTCTAGTAGGCCCCCAAAATAAAATTACGAACCTGTAAATTAGCATAATATGGGCTCTTTAACAAACATTATTACAGTATGTAATGTTTAAAAGAAACTACAGCGCTGCCCATAACCTGATGTTCTGAAGAACCCAGAAGAGATTGCCTGCTTAGTGACATCACAGAAATTTCATCAAATAATCGTCATTAATAATCACGATTACAATATCAGGGGCAATAATCGATCATTATTATTTTTGTCATAACCATGCAGTCCTACCTTTAACTTTCAATTCTCTCACTTATTAAAAGTATATATATATATATTGATCAGCTTGTCATCTGATCTTCACCTATTTCTTCACTGCTCATTTCCTGATTACCACATGTGTATATATAGCCATGCAGTTCCATTGTTCATTGTGAAGTATTGCCAGTTTACCCTGTCTTACCGAGTTTTTTCCATTGGCATTGTTTCTTGATTCATGTTATGAACATTGAGTGTTTATCTGGATTTACTGCTTTTTGGATTACCCTTTGTTTTGTTTGCCTGATTGGACTGTCTATTTGGTTTATTGGATTTATCTGCCTGCTTTACAACTATGTCTCTCTGCCTGCTGTTTTGGATTGTTTGCTTGTGTCTCTTTTAATAATCTTTTCTCCATGGCCAGTTCGTTAAATCTATATATGTATATTTAATTAACTAGACATGGAGAAAAGTTTGGAACACAAGAAATAGAAATAAACCTTGTTTAAATTGTCAGCTTTATGTTAAGCTAAGATTTCTAGCCATTTTAATGCTCATATTCAACGTAAATGCTCTAAAATCTAAATATCTTATATGTTGCTTCTCAGGTAAATGTATCTTGTTTTATGGATTTTTCGATATTTTAAAATATTATTAATTTAATGCCCTTAAATATTATTATTATTATTATACATTTAAATATTAAAATTAATTAAATATTATATTCAAAATTCTCCAATAATTTTTTTTTCTTCTGCAGTATAGCTGCAAAGTAAATGTACATAAGGAGTTTTAGATATTTATATTAGAAAAAAACAAAAAAAGGCAAATCAAAAAAAATATTTTTACATTGTATAATGGGCAAAGTCTACACCCTCTAATCTTTTTGTTCACTTGATTTCTATCCATCTTTAACACACAAAAACGAAATATTTCTTCTTTATAGAGCTGCATATCGCCGATTTTCTTCACCATAAGATACACACCATGACACTCATATTATAATTCACTATGTCACGAGAAATCACTATTAACAAAATCTAGCTGCAGCAAGCGCTCGCCAGTGATGAGCGTCTCCGCGCGAGACAGTGTATCAGCGGGAGAAGTTTGAAACTCTATCACGCTGTTTTTCACGCGACTGTTTTCCGAACGCTAGTGGAGTTCAGTGAGAAAGAGAAGCCGGTAGATACTGTTTCGTATGCGAGTAGTACAGAGAGCAACATACACACTTTGGTTCCGGCTGTAGAGCCCCTGCAGCAGGATATTTGGGTGATGTCTCGGCAGTATACTCGCTCAGCAAAGAGACACCACTCTCCCTTTCCTGTTACGGTTTCCAATCGATTCTCCCCACTCAGTGATACACCCACTGAGAATCATGTTGAAAGAGCCCTTGTTATTAGCGATTCTATTGTAAGGAATGTGGAAATAGAAACTCCAGCCACTATTTTTAATTGCATTTTGGAGGCCAGAGCGTCTGGCTAAGTGCTGGCTAATGCTAAATGTAGATTTTCTAAAATTGTTATCCATGTCGGCACTAACGATGTCCGGCTTCACCAGTCTGAGATCACTAAAGATGATGTTAAAGAGGTGTGCGAATTTGCAAAAACAATGTCAGACACTCTAATATGCTCTCTGCTTGTCGTGGTGACGAGGTTTATAGTAGATTAGTGTCATTGAATGGCTGGATGTCTGAGTGGTGTCTGAAGAATAAAATAGGATTTATAGACAATGGGAAGAGTTTTTGGGGTAGACCTGACCTGCTAAAGAGAGACGGACTCCATCCTCCAGGGAAGGTGCCGCTCTCCTCTCTAGTAATTATGATCATAGTCTTAATAATGATAGTATTTGACTAACTAGGGCCCAGGTCAGGAAGCATACATACTGGTTAATCCGAACATCTGCTAGCTGCCTTGAGACGTCACACAGGTCACATAAACTCAAAACAAAAACACATAGAGACTGTATCACCTAGATATCTCATAGAGACTGTGTCTGTTTCCTGAACTACCAAACACAATACCCTCACTAAATCATTTGAAAAAAATTGATTAAGGTCAAGCTTGAAAAAACAAACAAATTTAAAATACACGTATAAAAATAGGGCTACTAAAAACATTAGATCTCTTTCTACCAAAGCACTAATTGTTAATGAAATTATTACAGATCATTAAATAGGCGCCTATAAATATAAGTTATTATTATTATTATTATTATTATTATTAATTGTTGGTGACTTCAACATTCACATAGATAATGAAAATGATACATTGGGATTAGCATTTATCGATATTCTCAACTCTCTTGGAGTCAGACAAAATGTAATAGGACCAATTCATCGCCATAATCATACACTAGATTTAATTCTGCCATATGGAGTTGATGTTGATAATATAGAAATTCTGCAGCAGAGCGATGACATCTCAGATCATCATCGTCTCTTGTATGCTGCAATCAGCTAATGTTAATCAATCTACACCACGCTATCTTTCAGGTAGAACTATTCTTTCGACCACTAAAGATAGCTTCACTAATAATCTTCCAGATCTATCTCATATGCTCAATAAACCCCAAAGCCCAGAACAACTTGATGAAATAACCAAAAATATAAATGCAGTCTTCTCTAGCACTCTTGATATTGTCGCCCCACTTCGATTAAAGAAAATTAAAGAAATAAGCCCTGCACCATGGTAGAATGATCACACTTATGCTCTCAAGAGTGCAGCTCGGAAAATGGAGCGCATGTGGAAAGATACAAAATTAGAAGTATTTTGTGGTGCATGGAAGGATAATGTCTGAAGCTACAGACAGGCACTAAAAGCTGCCAGGTCAGCATATTTTAGTAAACTCATAGAAAATAACCACAACAATCCTAGATGTTTATTCAGTACCGTGGCTAAATTGGTTAGGAATAAAGCCTCAACAGAACCAGATATTACGTCGCAGCACAAGAGTAATGACTGCATGAATTTCTTTACAGATAAAATTGAAATAATCAGAAATAAAATTGGAATTATGCAATCATCTGTCATAGCACCTCAGAAAACAGTGTCTAATAATTTTCCTCATGTGCAACTTCAATCCTTCTCTGTCATAGGTCATGAAGAGCTAACAAAACTTATCGAAACATCAAAAGCCACAACATGGATGTTAGATCCAATACCAACTAAGCTCTTAAAAGAGGTATCTCCTGTAATTTCAGAACCTCTTCTTAATATTATTAACTACTCGCTATGCTTAGGACATGTCCCAAGAAACTTTAAAATGGCAGTTATCAAACCGCTTATTAAGAATTTATTGATCCTGGAGAACTGGCTAATTATAGACCGATTTCAAATCTCCCATTTATGTCAAAAATACTAGAAAAGGTAGTATCCTCCCAAATTTGTTCATTTCTACAGAGAAATAGTATATACGAAGAATTTCATTCAGGATTTAGGCCTCATCACTGTACAGAGACTGCACTTATCAGTTACAAATGACTTGCTCTTATCATCTGATCGCGGCTGCATTTCTCTCCTAGTACTTTTAGATCTTCGTGCTGCATTCGACACGATAGATCACGACATACTCTTGAATAGGCTAGAGAATTATGTTGGCATTTGTGGAGTTGCATTAGCATGATTTAAGTCGTATTTAGCAGACCACTACCACTTTGTCTATGTAAATGAGGAATTGTCAAACCAAACAAAAGTCAAATATGGAGTGCCACAGGGATCAGTTTTAGGGCCTCTCCTTTTCTCCTTGTATATGCTTCCCCTGGGAGATATTATCAGGAATCGTGGAATAAGTTTCCACTGCTATGGCAACGATACACAACTTTATATTTCTTCAAAACCTGATGAGATTTCACAATTCTCGAAATTAGCAGAGTGTATCAATGAAATAAAAGATTGGATGGCCAGATCCAATTTCCTTCTACTCAATTCTGTTAGAACAGAGGTACTAATTATTGGACCAAAAAACTCTAAAACTAAGCCACTACAATATAATTTGACTCTCGATGGATGTACTGTTACATCATCTTCAACAGTGAAGAATTTAGGTGTTATATTTGACACCAATCTGTCCTTTGAAAATCAAATTACCAATGTTTGTACAACAACATTCTTCCAGCTAAGAAATATTGCAAAATTAAGGCACATGCTCTCTGTTGCTGATGCCGAAAAACGAATTAATGCGTTCATAACCTCAAGACTAGATTATTGTAATGCATTATTGGGAGGATGTCCAGCAAGATCAATAAATAAACTTCAATTGGTTCAAAATGCAGCAGCCAGAGTGCTAATGAGGACCAAGAAATATGATCATATTAGCCCCATTTTATCATCATTATATTGGCTACCTCTTAAATTCCGTATTAATTTAAATATTCTGTTAACTACGTACAAAGCTTTGAATGGTCTAGCTCCGCAGTACTTAAGTGACCTTCTGCCACGCTATATTCCATCACGTTCATTACGATCGCAAAATTCTGGCCTGTTAATAGTTCCTATAATATAAAAATCCACAAAAGGAGGTAGATCCTTCTCATATTTGGCACTTAAACTATGGAATAGTCTCCCTAACACTGTTCGAGATGCAGACACACTCCCTCAGTTTAATTCTAGACTAATGACTCATCTATTTAGCCAGGCATACACCTAATTTATCCTCCAACCCACAATTAGGCTGCTTTAGTTTAGTCTGCCGTAACCAGAAACCAGAAACACTGATCATGATTTATAACTCTGCAATAAATGTAATGGCATCTATGCTTATATTATTTGTTTCCCTGTCTCAACCTCGGGACTCCTATCCTGAGGTCACCAGAACCGGCTGGATTCAGCACCATTCCTGCTTTAAGTTGGACTCCACTGCTACGTGTCGCTGAATGATGATGACTAAATGCAGCCGGTGCCAGCCAAACATCACTTCAGTCTATTATGATGGACTTCAGAGGATGAACGGATGCCAACTCCAACCATAAGACATGGGATACTTCATATGCCATTGTCTGAACCTTGGATTTTGGATGGACCACACTGAACCTCACCAAAATTACTGCGTTTCAAATCCCTGATCTCTGCCTGCATCACCTCGGTCTATTGATGGACTACGATCTTGAAATGGAATGCATAGACTAACAATTGCCAACAAAAGCCTTCATCAGCCAATTAACAAGGACAATTGCATCTATGTGAACTTCTGCAGTTAATCCAGGATATACTTCAAACTTAATTAAATTACGGTTCAAACAAAATCAATGTTTAAACACTAACCCTTAACACTTACTTAGTTTAATAATTTTAAACCATGACTTTAACTATACATAAGTAATATTTACATTATATTCATGATGTTAGCCAGAGGGGAACTGGCCCCCACAGTGAGTCTGGTTTCTCCCAAGGTTATTTTTCTCCATTAATCAACACCTTATGGAGTTTTGTGTTCCTTGCCACAGTCGCCTTCAGCTTGCTCATTGGAGTTATAAATACAATTGTTATTTAATTACTTATTTTTAAACACGATTATAATCGTATTTTATCTAATTACACAATGATGATTCATCAACATTATAGATATTACAGTTTTATCGTCTGGTAGTACCTGATCTTCTGTAAAGCTGCTTTGAAAGGATGTGTGTTGTGAAAGGCGCTATACAAAAAAACTGACTTGACTTGTTCTTTCTTCCTCTCCTCAGTCAAGAGCGAGCTGAAGTGAATTAAAAATAATTGCGACATTTGCCGCCTTCTGCCCGTTTCCATTTAAATAGCCTTTTATCAATACAAATTGTGTGCGTGAAGACGTCATGCCTAAAAAACACTTTGTAGCATACGTTTAGGTTTACCGCAAAATAAATCTACCCTGAAGCTGTTTTCATTCAGAAATATGTGTTTATCGCTAATTCGCCTCCCAGATGTCCCTATTTTTTTCCTCTGAAGTCTTTGTAAAATGGGGAGAGTATTGACAATTCAATGAAATTAGTCAGCTTATTGTCATTTTAATTAACAAATAAAATCAATCAGAAGAGGAGGAATTTCAATCAAAATGGAACCGTTGCCTTTCCGATAGGACTGTAATATTGGTCCTGATGTTGCGCCTGTCGCAGATTGGCACCGGTTCCGACCCGAAAGTCGATCGTCATGGCCATGTTCAAGATGGCAACCTGCTGGCAAAAACAGTGGCGGTGTCACGAATGTAGGTGAAGGCAGATGAGGAGCGAGGATCTAGATGCAGCGGTTTTTATTGAAACAAAACAAATGGTAACAGACACTACAGGAACAAAGGAAATACCCGCGATGGGGAAAAATAAAGCAAAACAACAAAAACAACACGAAAGACATTAGATGGGTTTAACGGACAGGAGAAACAATGATGGAGAGCACGGAAACAAGCATCCACAAACATTAAAGACTGACAGGGGAATGGAGAAACAAACGGGGTTAAATACAGCGACACAGGAAGATAACAAACGATATTCAGGTGCAGACAATAACGCTGTGGCAGTGGTGATGAGGGCCGGGAACCATGGGAAATGTAGTTTTATTACACAGACAGTGAAACACGGGGCAGACAACAAGGATAACGTGACATGGAACGAGAAAAGTGGCATGTGAAACAGAAAACACGGGGCAGACAACACAGAAACGTGACAGGCGGAAACTTTCAGTCTTGTGTGTGCACAAATATTAAAGAGAAAAAAAAATGCAGTAGTGTTATTACAGGGTTTACTTATGATACATTCCTGATATTCAATATTTTGAACAATTATCTAATCTAAAGCATCGCCATCACAACTGCATTATCCCGCATATTTCTCCAGCAACTTTTAATGACCAACTGAACTTGATTATCATCTAAAATGTATTTTAGCTTCATAATGCAAATGTATATTTTCTGAAGAAGCAGTAAATGCGATCCAAGGTAAAGACTGTTAGATTTAAAGTATTTAAATGTTTTAAAATGTTCAAAAGCCCTTTTCTGATAGTTTATAGTCTTGAAAGAAGTCTAGAAAATTTCTGAGAGTCATTCAGCTGACTTTATTCATCTACAGAACAGGGTAAAGCTAATTTAAGTTTGTGTAAAGAAAATGCATATATAGGTCTAAAATATATATATATATATATATATATATATATATATATATATATATATATATATATATATATATATATATACATATATTATTGGTAATTCATGTTTTTAATTTAATGCTTTAATGTAATGTATTTTATTAAATACAGAGAATTTTGTCAGCATTTTTTCACAAGTAACAATAATTGAATAGAAATGGGCTGTAAGTGTTCCAAAAAAAAAAAAAGCACTGATGCTTTTATCCTAGTATTGTGTATTTATTATTATTAAAACATCTTTGTGCACAGAAATTACATGTTCCCCTTCTGTCGCTCTCTCCACGTTGTGTCGGAGAAGCGACACTAGGGGTCTCTCTTGAGCACCGATATCCACCTCTGATCTATGAAAAAAGGCCAATGAGAGTTGGCAGCCGGTATTTGCATGTCCCGCCCCCGGACATACGGGTATTTAAGCGGCGCAAATACGGGAGTTCATTCAGAAAATTTCTTCGGAGCCGATGGTCTGTCTGCAGTTTGCTGCGAGTTACACACCACTTTAAACGTTCCTGTTTCCTCTGACGATCTGCATGCTGTTGGATCTTGACCGCGCACAACAGCGGCTTTCTCCTTCACATTGCACGGCGTGCATTGTTGCCCCTGAGCGCTTCGACAGCGCAGACACACACACACACTGTGTATTAAAAGAGTAAATTCCTATTAAAAGAGTAATTTCTCTAAAAGAGCAAAACACAGCGGCGTTGAACGTCCTTTTCAGGACGCGTCTTTTTCAAGATGCCCTTCCGCCCCTGTGTTGTTCCTGGATGCGGTAGAGTGCTCTCCGCTTCAGACGGCCACAGGCGCTGTCTCGTGTGTTTGGGCCGCAATCACACCGAGGCGGCGTTTGTGGATGGCTCATGTTCTCACTGCGAGAACATGACCATGACCACGTTGCGGTCGTGGCTTGCTCTCAACAGAAAGCAAGCCACCCCAGCTGCACCCCGCATTGCTCCTTCTTCCCACGGGATTGAGGACGATGCGGTTGGCGCTGGGGGCGATTTGGGGGTGGCAGCGGGTGCAGTTTTGCCGGGTAGCCCCCCGCGAACCTCCCGTTCCCGACACGCTCGCTGGTCCCCGTCTTACGCCACGGCGATAGCGGCTCGCCTCACCGCCCGGCTGTCTATCCTCCCAAGCCCGAAGCAGATGAGCTCGCCGCTGCATCGGAGAGTGTGATGTCTGATGCCGAGGACTCCCCTGGACTGCCGCCTCGGGCCAGCAGGCCCAGGCTGAGGCCGGCAGCTCAGATGTCTGACATGCTTTCCCGGGCCGCCGTGAGCATGGGGTTGGATTGGAACCCTCCATCCTCCCCACAGCCTTCACGGTTGGATGACTGGTTCCTGGGGGCAGCGCGCTGTTCGCGGCCTCGCATCCCCCTGGTCCCGTTTTTCCCGGAGGTGCATGACGAGCTGACGTCTATGTGGAGAGCCCCGCTCTCCGCCCGTTTAGGTGCCACCCGCTCCAATCTCACCACCCTCGACGGCGGAGAGTGCCGCGGATACGGGGCGATTCCCCAGGTCGATAGGGCAGTTGCGTACCATCTATGCCCCGGTAGCCCTACCTCCTGGTGTGGCCGCCCCGTACTCCCATCCAAGCCCTGTAGGACAACATCCTCACTCAACGCGCAGGCCTACAGTGCGGCTGGACATGCTGCCTCCGCCCTGCATGCGATGGCCCTCCTGCAAGTCCACCAGGCCAAAGCACTCAGAAACATGCACGGGGGTGGACCTGATCCTGATGTGCTGCAGGAACTGCGCTCAGCGACCGACCTCGCCCTTAGAGCGACGAAGGCCACAGCGCAGGCACTCGGACAGGCGATGGCCACCCTAGTGGTCCAGGAACGCCATCTTTGGCTCAATCTGGTCGAGATGCGTGAGGCCGACAAGAACCGCTTCCTGGACGCACCTGTCTCTCAGATTGGCCTTTTCGGCGACACCGTCGAGGACTTCGCCCAACAGTTCTCCGCGGTGAAGAAGCAGATGGAGGCCATCTCTCACTTCATGCCCCGCCGCAGACCTGCCGCTACGGGCCCTGCCCCGTCTGCCTGCCGAGGGCGTCCCCCTGCGAAGAAACCAGCTCCTGCTCCGCCTCAACCCGGGCCCAGCTCTCAGCCCCAGCGTCGAGCACCCCGCAGGCGGCGCACGCCCCCTGTCTCACGAACCCCCTCTAGGACCCAGAAGGCTCCCAAGCGTTCCTGAGACAGCCGACCCAGAGCCAAAGACGTTAGCTCCGGAGGTGGTAAGACCGCTCCGTCCCCCGGTGGAGGGCCGGGAGGAGAATACTTCGTTTTTTCATTTGCCACACCCCCTGACGGGGGCTGTGGTACCCACATTCTCAATAAAAGAGCTATTTCCTTTGCCTCTGGGTCACCTGGCCCGCAAATGCCATTCTTACGGCAATCTGCTTTCAGATTACGACAGTCCCGGTACACCGGACGCGGTGATCCCGCCTTCCGGCTGCCCACGACTGTCCCCGGCCGGCCGGTTTAGATGAGTCCAGAGGACGCCAGCATCAGACCTCCTCCTCAGTCACGAACCCGCCCCCTGCCGGGTGCGCGGAGCAAGGTAATTGCTTTGAGTCTATTCTCAGCACCTCAGCCTCAGGCCGCAACGAAGCCGCCCGACGCTGCACTACCTGTTCCGCCCCGCTGCGAGGCCCCGCCGGGTACGTCCAAAATACTCGTCCCTTTGGTGCCCCTAGCGCAGAGCTGGGAAGTGTGGCTTTCGCTTCCCAACGCATTACGCTGGCTGTACCGGACCATTCGACTTGGTTACGCAATTCAGTTTGCCCGGCTCCCGCCCCCCTTCAGGGGCGTCCGCTTTTCCGCAGTACACGGCGAGCATGCCAGTTCCCTGCGCACGGAAATCGCGACCCTCTTAGCCAAGGCCGTGGTGGAGCCCGTCCCTCCAACCGAAATGAGGAAGGGTTTCTACAGACCTTACTTCATTGTACCCAAGAAAGGCGGTGGCTTACAACCAATCCTGGACCTGCGAGTTTTCAATCGGGCCTTGTTAACACTCCCGTTCAAAATGCTCACGCAGAGAAATATTCTGGCTGGTGTTCAGCATCAAGATTGGTTCGCAGGGGTAGACCTGAAGGACGCATACTTCCACGTTTCAATTCTGCCACAACACCGACCCTTCTTACGGTTCGCGTTCGACGGCCAGGCGTTTCAGTACAAAGTCCTCCCCTTCGGCCTGTCTCTGTCCCCTCGCGTCTTCACGAAGGTCGCAGAGTAGCCGGCATCCTCATTCTCAACTACCTCAACGACTGGCTCATCCTAGCACACTCTCGAGAGTTACTATGCACACACAGAGACCAGGTGCTCCGGCACCTCAGCCGCTTGGGGCTTCAGGTCAACTGGGAAAAGAGCAAGCTCACTCCGGTTCAGAGCGTCTCTTTTCTCAGGTTGGAGTTAGACTCAGTCTCAATGACAGCACGTCTCACGAGCGAGCGTGCTCAGTCGGTGCTGGACTGCCTCGCTTCCTTCAAGCCAGGCACAGTGGTCCCTCTAAAACTTTTCCAGAGGCTCCTGGGGCATATGGCGTCCTCCGCGGCGGTCGCGCCGCTGGGGTTGATGCATATGAGACCACTCCAGCACTGGCTCCAGACTCGAGTCCCGAGACAAGCATGGCACCACGGCACGCATCGGGTAAGGATCAGCCCCGCCTGCCTCAAAACACTCCGACCCTGGACAGACCTCTGCTTTTTACGGGCAGGAGTGCCCCTGTAGCAGGTGTCCCGACGCGTTCTGGTCACAACCGACGCCTCCCGGTCCGGGTGGGGTGCCGTGTGCAGCGGGCACGCAGCAGCGGGCCGTTGGAAAAGGGCCCCGTTGCATTGGCACATCAATTGCCTGGAGTTGCTGACCGTCCTTCTTGCTCTCATGAAGTTCCTCCCGTTAGTTCGGGACAAACATGTCCTCGTGAGATCGGACAGCACCACGGTGGTGGCGTACATAAATCACCAAGGCGGCATACACTCCCGCCACATGTCACAACTCGCCCGCCGTCTCCTCCTATGGAGCCAGCTGCGTGCCACTCACATCCCCGGTGTAAGGTATGGCGGAGGATCAGTGGCTTATCAGATTCACGAACAAACAAGAACTTACTGTTAAAAACTCCCCTAATTACTGAAATAGCGCCAACCAGTCTCCACAAGCACAATAAATGTATTGACAAAGAGACAATGAACTATTGACAGAGAACCGCATGTGACATCCGCATGCTCACCATGTGCTTATCGTGTGGACAGGAAGGGGGAAACTTTGAACGTAAAAATGTGTGTGTGTGTGTGTTTTTCAGTTAAACACAGAACTGCATATTGCTAATGAAATACGTGTAATCCCTGTATGTTGTGTATTTCTGAGGTATATCAAACTCGTTAGAACTGTTTCGTTGTGTGTTTTAAACTCTGAGGCCTCATATTTAATAGCCTCAGAGTGTATATTCCCTTTTAAGTGTACTAAACACACATTTCTTGGTATCAAATTAAACCTTACGATTTGTCCGAGCTGAATTCGAATATAAGATCTCTGTAGAATGATATTATGCGATGTTTTACTATCTTTTGAGTCATTCAGCCCAAAATCTCTTACTGTCATAAACATGCAAATGAGCCTTGACAAAGGAACTCTCTCATGCCCAGAGTAAGGGAGACTTTTACGACCTCCAAAGGAATGTTCAGAGAAGTGCTGACCCTCACTTCATTCTCTTACTGAGAAAGAGAAATGAACCCTGTTAATCCTATATATATATTCTATATATCCATGTGATAAATTCATTGACATGTATCTAATGTTCCATCTCATAATTTTCCTAAATGTTGTTTGATCTGTGTTTTCTTTCAAACTCTTTAATGTTTTAAACATGGGTTAATGTTTCAGACTTTGCATACTATGGTTAACCGAAATCATATGTGTGACATATTTGGTCTCTATAACTTGGTATTTTGAAGATCGAAATGACTGTGTACATGATATGTCGATAACAACAACATATTAGTATTACAAGTATATTTCCTAGTTTCTTTCTTGCTCATGCAATGAGAAATGTGAGAACAAAGAGCAATAAACCAAATTCCCGCCTCGAACCCAAACCCTTCTCATTGGTCGAGCCAATGAGAGGTGGGACATGTTTTCTAAGGTTATAAATGCTCTTAGCTCTTATCTCTTTGCTCTTTTAGTCCTCTCCTCTCTTAGCCCTCTCTTAGCTCTCTCGCTCTTGCTTCCTGCCTCTCCTGTTTTCTGGTCCTCTGAGCCTTGTGCTCTCTCACTCTCTTGCTGAGTGATGCTGAACTAGAAGGCCCCAAGGACTCCCAAGCATGCGCCAGGCTACGGCCTTGTCTTTCCATTCACCAAAGATCATTCTGACCCCCACTTGTTCTCTCTCTCATCAAGACAACATCATCAAAGATCAACTGGAGCCTCAACAATTGCATCAGGACAGTTTAATTCAAATGGGACATGCAAGTATCAAACTTAGTCTCATTATTTGATACATTAAGTATCCTCACCCCTTTCTAAAAAGGGCGTGTCAGAACTAATATGATGGTTTGCTCAGGCTGTTGATCTGCTGAATTTCAAACAATGCTATAACTTCTTGCCTTCCTGTATTCTGCTTCAACCCTCTTTCCCTTGGTAAACTGTATGCATGTATGTATATTTATGTTAGAGTAGTTTAAATGTTTAGTCTAGTTAATAAAGTCTTGTTCATGTCACATGTAAAGTTGTCTGTGTCTCAAGCTCATATCTAAAGTCACTAATCATAGATTTTGACTACTTGCTCTTAATACGTAGTAAGAAAGACATTTCCCATGCCCCGAAATGTACCTTTCTATTAATTAATTAATTAATAACCAATATTGAGTGTTCACGGGATGAACCGAGCATTTGGTTGTAATGTTAATGTAGCTACATCAAGTTAACCCGATTAACTGATCCAAATATTCATGATAGATTATAACAAGTTATGATTGATTATTAATATTTCATAGAGCTGATTCGCTACACCGGCAAGCTCAACGTCGTAGCGGACGCGCTATCACGACAACGCCTGCCCGGCGGGGAGTGGAGGCTTCACCCCCAGTCGGTCCAGCTGATTTGGGAACGGTTTGGCAAGGCCCAGGTAGACCTGTTTGCCTCCCAGGAAACCTCCCACTGCCCGTTCTGGTACGCCCTAACAGAGGCTCCCCTCGGGACAGACGCGCTGGCACACAGCTGGCCCTCGGGGCTGCGCAAGTACGCATTTCCCCCAGTGAGCCTTTTGCACCGGTGCTGTGCAAGGTCAGGGAGGACGAGGAGCAAGTCACGTTAGTGGCCCCCTACTGGCCCACTCGGACTTGGTTCTCGGAACTCAGACTTCTCGTGACAGCTCCTCCCTGGCGAATTCCCCTGAGAAAGGACCTCCTCTCTCAGGGACGGGGCACACTCTGGCACCTGCGCCCAGACCTCTGGAACCTCCACGTCTGGTCCCTGGACGGGATGCGGAAGAGCTAGCCGGCTTACCGGCGACCATTGTGAATACAATCAACCAAGCCAGAGCCCCCTCTACCAGGCACCTTTACGCCCTAAAGTGGCGCTTGTTCGCAGATTGGTGTTCTTCCCGAACTGAAGACCCGCAGAGATGCGCGATCAAGTCAGTGCTCCTGTTCCTACAGGAGAGGCTGGACAGGAGGCTGTCCCCGTCCACCCTCAAGGTGTATGTACCGCCCACCACGATCCTGTAGATGGCAAGTCTTTGGGTAAGCACGACTTGATCCTCAGGTTCCTGAGAGGCGCCCGGAGGTTGAATCCCTCCCGGCCAGGCCTAGTTCCCTCCTGGGATCTCTCGGTAGTCTTGGCAGGACTACAGAGACCTCCCTTCGAGCCGCTTGAATCAATTGGACTCAGGGCCCTCTCTCTTAAGACGGCCCTGCTGATCGCGCTCGCCTCTATCGAGAGGGTCGGGGACCTGCAAGCGTTCTTTGTCAGCGACACTTGCCTGGAGTTCGGTCCGGCGGATACGTCTGTGATCCTAAGACCGCGACCGGGCTATGTGCCCAAGGTTCCTACCACACCCTTCCGAGATCAGGTAGTGAACCTGCAAGCGCTGCCCCGGGAGGAGGCAGACCCAGCCCTTTCGTTGCTATGTCCAGTGCATGCCCTGCGCATTTACCTGGACTGCACACAGAGCACCAGACGCTCTGAGCAGCTCTTTGTCTGCTTTGGGGGACGGCAGAAAGGGAATGCCGTCTCCAAACAGAGGCTCGCCCACTGGGTTGTTGACGCCATCACACTGGCTTATCACACCCAGGCCGTGCCCCTAACCTTGCGGGTCCGAGCTCACTCAACAAGGGGTGTTGCGTCCTCGTGGGCACTGGCCAAGGGCACCTCCCTAGCAGACATCTGTAGAGCCGCGGGTTGGGCAACACCCAACACCTTCGCGAGGTTTTAAAACCTCCGCGTCGAGTCGGTTGCGTCTCGTGTTTTGTCAGGTCTGAGCCCGTAGAACTCGGTAACGCGTAGACCGACCGGCCGGGTGGATCGCTTGCGCCCAGCGCCCTTTTCCTGACGTCAAGGTAAAGTAGTGCGCCTTCTTCCCAGGGCACCCCACTCCGAGCCGGGACCCTGGTCGATTCCTCCCCAGCCCTCCAGGTCCGCGGTTCAGTGGAGGAACTCGCCGACCCAAGCCACTGCGGGTACCCTGATGGCTACCCTGTACTGGTATAGGTGCTCCACAGGTAAGGCCTCCTGCTCGGACTCCCCCTGTGTGTAATTCCACGGTTCTGTCCCCTTAAGAGCGGACCCCCGTGTCTCCCCAGTTACAGCTGCCCCGGTCGCCGTGCTGTAGCAACTCCCCCCTTTCGAGGCTGGATCTACCACCGCACCATACTTTCCACATGAGCCCTAAGACGGCCGTGTGACGTGTCTACCACTTTTCCTCCCCAAGAAAAAGGGCAGGTGTGGTCTCCGCAGGGTCTGGGTAAGACCCCCTTCCCTATATGTGTGTAAGGGCCCCGGCCGTGATTGCTCTATGCGAGAAACATAGAGAGAAAAGAGGCCCAGCCAGGCTGGCCCGTTCCCATGTTGGCAAACATCACCTTGTTCCCCTTCCAGGGTAACTAGAAGGATTCCGATATGGGGCATTGGGGAAGGGTACGTGCAGCCAGGTACAGACGATGTATCGGCGGTTCACGTTCACGGTTCAGCGCATGGCAAGATTGGAATGGGTCCCCTAGTGTCGCTTCTCCGACACAACGTGGAGAGAGCGACAGAAGGGGAACGTTTGGTTACGTATGTAACCTCCGTTCCCCGAGGGAGGGAACGACACGTTGTGTCTTTCCTCCGCCATGTCGCTGAACCGAGCCACTGTTGTGGCCGGACCATTTCCGGCTCCTCAGAAAAATCCTGAATGAACTCCCGTATTTGCGCCGCTTAAATACCCGTATGTCCGGGGGCGGGACATGCAAATACCGGCTGCCAACTCTCATTGGCCTTTTCTCATAGATCAGAGGTGGATATCGGCGCTCAAGAGAGACCCCTAGTGTCGCTTCTCCGACACAACGTGTCGTTCCCTCCCTCGGGGAACGGAGGTTACATACGTAACCAAACGTTTTATGTTTTGTGGGCTAAATACATTACTGGAAAAGCAACTTTAATAAATAAACGGATGGATACTGCGATTAAATTAATTGTAAACAGTGGCCATTCATTTGTTCAATGTGCACAAGATATTTGTGTTGGCACTCCTGGAAGTGTCACATTTGCAGATCAGCTCTATATGCCGTAAAGTTCAATCCATAATTACGTACAATAAATTGTCTTTCAATACTGTTGTCATGACTAACACAGGCTAACCAATGGGGCAAACTCTGTCATGTGACACTACATTTTTGCGTTAATGCCAATTTTTTTTCCAAAAAGTGTTTCCAAACCAGTTTTTCGTGACATCTGATGTATCGACATAGAGTTTATGCGCTTGAGTTAAACAGATAAATATTATGTCGACATTCGCAAAAATTCCTTGGATGGAAACGTATTTAATTACATTTTTTGTCAACAATTTCTTATTGTTGACGTTGTCGATAATGTTGACTAATCATTTCAGCCCTAATATATATATATATATATATATATATATATATATATATATATATATATATATATCTTTATTTCCCTTGATTTTATTGGTCATTTATGAATTAGGTAACAAAATCTGTGCCTTGAAATACAAGTCTTAATGTAAGGTGAATTTACAAACTTATTTAGACAACCTAGCTAGACAACCATGGCCTGTTTATTTAGTTACCTGTGAAAAATGTGTGTGCCTTAATGTAAAGTGGACAACTGTGAACTGATTATTAATGATTTACAACATGAATAAGCAATGAAAGTGTACCTTAATGTAAAGTGAACACCCATTAACCATTGATTAATAACTTACCAACATTAATAAGCTATGAAAGTGGACAACTGTAAACCATTTATTACTGACTTACTAATATGTATAAGCTATGAAAATGTACCTTAAAGTAAAGTGGAAAACTGTGAACTGATTATTAATGATTTTCCAACATTAATAAGCAATGAAAATGTATCTTACTGTAAAATGAAAGTAAAGTAAAGCCCACCCAGCACCCCCTAGATACTGCCCTGAAATAAATAATTGTATGTGTTCAGGTTTGCTTTGGAGGGTGAGGTTTTGGAGAGCGGGCATGTGGTTGAAGTTAGCAAAATGGTGGACTATTGCAAATCAGCTGAACAGCTGTGATATTTTTACTTTGCTTGAAGTTGGTTGTCAAAAACTGGTGTTTATTTATTTATTTATTTTTAGTTGCAGCTAATCTTACAAGCCTTGATCTCCCATCTGAAATTCTTCAAACTGTCCTGGAACCAATTACAAAGGATATGTGTCAATTTGTCCTAGGCATGAGTTCAGGCCCAGTGTACAGCGTCATGCATTGATGATGGTCTTGGAATGAAGGTACAGTAGACGTCTGGATCAGAACCTTGTCTTTATACATGGGCATTTAGAGTGTTTGTCTGAAAATGTTAAGACAGCATGTCACTGGCTGTGAATTCTGCTTTATGAGACCAGAAGGTCTGATTCCTCCATCCATGCATCATCAATTTTTTTAACAGCCTACTACTAATGGGGGATTTCCACACTTCACCTTGTCCTGCTAACCGCTTCAAACAAGCAACCAGATTTCACATTGCAATTGTGTACAAATTAGTTCAGCACAGATGCTCTGTATATTAGAAGCCTTGTGTACCTTTATCTTGCATATTATATCAGTCCTGGATGCTGTTTGCTTAACACAATGCTCCAGCTGTGATACAATACATGCACTGCTTCTTGAGATAAGGGACAAAACATCTTTATGTTAAAAATCAAGAAATTCATAATAGCAAAAATACTGGAAATGTTAAAGGGAATGTATATTCAGGGCATTCATTAATTATATTGTTTAATATATATATATATATATTAGAATATTTTAAAATGCATGCTCTATTCTTGGAAGCACATGAAATTTAGCCTGTCCTCAGCAAGAGGTCACAATGTTAACCTGCCAAACAAAAGTGTTTAAAAATGCAACAAATTTCTAAATATAAATATCAAATTTATATTTGGTAGCGATATGTAAGATATCAGACAATGCATAAAGTGACATCTAAATGATTTTCCATAAACAACTGCCTTTCAAAGTTGTGTCCTCACTTTGTGTCAACTCCGTCAGATTGTTTTACAATGCCATGGTCAGCTATAACTCTGAGTACCCCTTTCACACTTCCTGCTCATGGTTGATGCAACAGTAGGACACGTGGTCAGTTTAATATTTTTCCTATGTTAAACAAACAATGTTTAGGTCTCTGTGGTCACAGCTTCAACATGTCAACTCTGTCAATCCCATTGTGATAATTTCTATTAGAATTGTGGGATACATTTTGGCTTTTTAATTTAGGTTATAGAATTTTAGGCTTTTAGAATCAAATATATTGGAAAAATGGAAAAATATAATAATTTGTTAACTCCATCAGAATTTTCAGAGTAGTGAGAAAAATTTTATAGAATGTTTTTCATCACATAGCACCTTTACTGAACATCATTATTAGATAATTAAATACTTTACACTCTTGTTGAATGGATCAAATTAAAAAGCTTGCTTTTTAGTGTGTCTCACAGAGTTAAATCACATTAAGATAAGAATTTATGAAGTAATAATAATTTGGGTCAATTTTCAGAATAAAGTTTTATAAAAACCTGTTCCCTTAGCTCAGTTCATCAGCTGAGACCTTTGTCTACAAATATGTCCATTTCAAATTAATTTAGTATTAAAAAACTAATACTAGTTTTGTCCCTTATATAGCTGGTGGATTTTGAATAAACAACACAGAAGACAAACATATCTATTGGGGGTTTACTCTGATGGCTGTTTGAAAAAAAAAAATAACAGCTGTCGATGGGGCTGTATATATATTTAAAAAAACAAAACAAAGAAAATACAAAACAAAATGAAATATGGTACAAAGAAATATTGTAGAGGCTAATGTCAAAAGAAAAAACAAACAGGGTATTAGCCTACCCCTATGCTTCAGCATATATCACTTTAATACATAGATCAGAACGGAATCGAAGTGGAACGAGATGCTGCGCTTTGCTAAGCGCTTTTGGGAACAATCCTGCATTGTGACCAGCTGTGAATATGTGTGTAACACGTCAATGAACATTGACCGGAATAGCCTCAGCTGGTGAGATCATTAGATGCACCTGTGGCCAGGCTATAAATAGACGCGTCACCAGCGTGTCGTCAGATATCTTTTTCTGAAGAGCAGTCCTGGGACGTCCCAGTGCGGCAAAGAAGCGCAGCATCTCGTTCCGCTTTTTTCAGGGAACAAGGGTAACACATGTAACCCGAGACGTTCCCTTTACAAAACACTTCACTATGATGCTGCGCTTTGCTAAGCGCTTTTGGGAACACAATACCCACGCCGCCGCACTGGGGCTGTCCGGACACCTACGGTTGTGAAATGTGCTCACAAGAACGCGAGAGGTCTCAGACATGAGCTTGAGATGTCGACTCAAGGCCGTAAGAACCCGGAGTAGCATAAACATCTAAACCATAAAAGTTTACAAATGTGTGCGGAGAGGACCAGCCTGCCGCATCACAAACTTGTTCAGACGTGAGCCTGCCATAAAAACTGATGAATGTGCGTGGAGAGGACCAGCCTGCCGCGTCACAAACTTGTTCAAGCATGAGCTTGAGATGTCGACTCAAGGACGTAAGTGTCCGGAGTAGCAAAAACATCTAACCCATAAAGTTCGATGAACTTGTGCGGTGAGGACCAGCCTGCCGCATCACAAACTTGTTAAGGCATGAGCCTGCCATAAAAACTGATGAATGTGCGTGGAGAGGACCAGCCTGCCGCGTCACAAACTTGTTCAAGCATGAGCTTGAGATGTCGACTCAAGGACGTAAGAGCCTGGAGTAGCATGAACATCCAAACTATAAAATATGATGAATGTGTGCGGAGAGGACCAGCCTGCTGCATCACAAATATGCTGCAGAGGGACCCCTCTAGCCAAGGCTTTAGAGGAGGCGACCCCTCTGGTGGAGTGAGCCCTGACACCTACTGGCGAAGCTTGACCACATGCCTCATAGGCCAGGGCAATAGCATCCCTCACCCAATGTGACATAATCTGCTTGGTAGCGGCCACCCCCCTGTTGCGGCCCCCATAGCAGACAAATAATTGCCCTTACTTACGCCACCGGCTAGTTCGGTGGACATAAGTCTGAAGGGCACGGACTGGGCAGAGTCCGTGAAGTCTTTCCTGCTCCGTCTTTAAAAACGGCGGGGAGCAGAAGGCTTCCAGAGTGACAGGACATAGTGTCGAAAAAGGCACCTTAGGAAGGTAGTCAGGATGAGGATGCAGAATAGCTTTGGCCATACCTGGGGCAATTTCTAAACAGGACGGCAAAACAGACAGAGCCTGTAGATCCCCAATCCTCTTAAGAGAGGTAATCGCCATAAGAAAGACCATCTTGAGAGTCAGAAGTCTGTCAGACGCTGACTCTAGAGGTTCAAAGGGGGTCTCAACCAGACCCTCCAGGACTATTGCTAAGTCCCATGAAGGAGTTCCAGTCCTAACAGGAGGCCTCAGTCGCATGGCTCCACGAATGAAGCGAGCGAGTAGAGGATGCCTCCCCAAAGGCACCCCGTCTATCAAGGCGTGGCAAGCCGAAATGGCGGCCACATAAACCCTGAGAGTAGCGGGGCATATGCCTGCTGACAGTTTTTCCTGCAGAAAGTCCAGAACTGAAACAATTTGGCAGTTAACTGGATCTGCACCATGTGAACTGCACCACTTTTCGAAGACACCCCATTTATTGGTGTAGATTCTTCTGGTAGAGGGAGCCCTAGCACTGAGAATGGTCTCGATAACCTCAGGTGACAGCCCTGTGTCCCTCAGTTGGTACCCTTCAGGGGCCAAAGATGAAGTTTCCACAATTTGGGCCGGGGATGAAATATCGTCCCCTGCGCCTGAGACTCTTATTAGCCCTAGGGGACTGGCCCTTGGATAAAATCTCCTGGCTTTTAGCCACAGCTGAAACGGTCTCATATGGAGCAGGCCTAAATGGATCACCATGGATGCAGACGCCATGAGACCTAGTATTTGTTGATACTGGTGAATAGTGCAATCTTGACCTAGCCTGAGTTTGCTCAAGGTGTTCTGAATGGACGTGATACGTGTGCCCACATCGTGATCGAATTCCATATAACCCCCAGATAGTTGATTCCCCGGGTGGGAGAGAGAACGCTCTTTGACGTTGAATCTCAGACCCGGATAAACCAGATGAGCTATGACAATATCCCTGTGCTGAACTGCCAGTTCTTGGAGCTGCGCTAAGTTCTCTGAGATGGGTAACAATTTCGACACTTCCTGTTGAAGGGATGTCGAGTGTTCCGCGTCCTGGATAAAGGCAGGAAGCAACGGTACACCCAACTCTTTGTAGGAAGCCTCTGTCACCCGAAACACCAAAGGCGGCGGGAGTGAAGAGGTTTCGTGAGGTATCGGGAGGGCCAAAGTGGATGGTACACGCGCCCCGTCCCAAGAGGAACCACCCTCACAAGGCTGGGTACAAGACCGTCTGGGTTTCTTTCTTTTATAAATCACGACCCTGAGGTCCTGCTTCGGAGGCTGCTGAGGGCGATGAACCTGTCCCCAGTCTTTACGAGGGGGCGCACGACTCGCCACACTCTGCCTAGCAGAGTCGGGGCGGGACTGGGTGGCCGACGGCCCCGCCCCCCCTGAGTGCGGCAAGGAAAAAACTGCCTGAAGGCTTCCTCGTGGGTTTTCGCCTCCTGGAATCTGGAGATAACCGTATTCATGGCGTCTGTTTGGGGATGGTACACACTTGTTAATTCATTTTTTATGTAGTTTAAGAGAGTGTTGTCCTTCAATTGCCCAAGTTGATATAGGTATCATTCAGTGAGGAGCATCGCAGTCTAGCTGGAAGCTTGTGGCAGGTAATTTTGGAATAGGCAGTGGCTCATGAAAAATCCCATGTTTTTGAGTTTGCATCAATTCATCCTCTGTAAAGTCTGTCTTAGTAGACTGAAGTGAATTCTTGCTATGTATGGCTTCAGAAAGTGAACAGAGCATACACTGTACCCCTTTTTTTTTTAGACTTTTGTCGGTGTTGGGGTGCTTTTGCATCCTTAATTAAGCTTGAAGGCAAACATTTAATTATGCTTCATTTCTCCTTTTGTGTTCCTCAGAGTATAGAAAGTCATATGGGTTTGGAATTACATGAGGGTGAGTGAAAGATAACAGAATTTTTATTTTTCTGTGAACTATTACTTTCTCTGTTTTGCAAATATACCTCATCAAGTAACTAAAGAAATTAAACCCTTTGGAGTCACTATGAACAAATCCTTAGTATACAATGCCTCCGTAGTGTGGATGTACAGAAATAACTTTCAAAGTTGGCAAGATTTTGGGGGGAATTGTTTCAAAGACCAAGTGGTTACATGTTTCTTAAAGTGTTGATTGGGCTGGACTGGACATGCTGCAAGCTACAGAGATTATCCGGGGTTTACCAGACAGAAAAGATCCCATCTTCTCAAAGATAAACACTTAATACTGTACAATCACCACAGCAATGATATGGGCCTCCAAAAACAGAAACACAAGTCACTAGAAAGCAGTTTCTCTTCACAGACTCTTATTGATATCATAGGTATTATTAACAGGCCAGCATTTTGCAATGCTAGAAGTTTGCTAAAGTACTGAGAAGCTAGGCAATTCAAATCTTTGTAAATAATCAAAAGATTTTAAAAATATATAATAAACTTAACAGGTAGCCAATGAAGTGATGATAAAATAGGACTGATAAGATTATATTTCTTGGTTCTAGTCAGCACTCTAGTTGCTGTATTTATTGAACCTGCGGGACATCCTTCCAGTAATGCATTACAATAATCACATTTTTAGGTCATGACAGCAATTATTAATTTTTCGGCTTCAGAAACAAAGAGCATGTGTCATAACTTAGCAATATTTCTGAGGTGAAAGAATGCTGTTCTACAAACATTGGAAATGTGATTTTCAAGGGACAAATGACTATAAAATATAGCACCCAATCTTCTTCACTGTAGAAGATGATGTAACTGTACAACCATCGAGAGACCAAGTATATTGTAGCATCTTATTTTTAGATGCTAAAATTATTTGTCTAATAATTAGCACTGCATGTCCATGGGGATAGCAGAGAGAGAGCGAGACAGAGAAAGAATTTGTGTGTGTGTGTGTGTGTGTGTGTGTGTGTGTGTGTGTGTGTGTGTGTGTGTGTGTGTGTGTGTGTGTGTGTGTGTGAGCGTGTATTTATCACTTTGTGGGGACCAAATGTCCCCATAAGGATAGTAAAACCCGAAATTTTTGACCTTGTGGGGACATTTTGTCGGTCCCCATGAGGAAAACAGCTTATAAATCATACTAAATTATGTTTTTTGAAAATGTAAACATGCAGAAAGTTTTCTGTGAGGGTTAGGTTTAGGGGTAGGGTTAGGTTTAGGGAATAGAATATAAAGTTTGTACAGTATAAAAACCATTATGTCTATGGAAAGTCCCCATAAAACATGGAAACACTACGTGTGTGTGTGTGTGTGTGTGTGTGTGTGTGTGTGTGTGTGTGTGTGTGTGTGTGTGTGTGTGTGTGTGTGGTGTCTGGTTCTTATTGCGGTTTTTGATTTTGGCATGTTTAATACTGGACGATGTGATTGTCTGTTTAAGTAGGCCTGTGAATGATTCTTCTAAAGCTGATGGTAACCTGCTATCTACAGTATCTGCAACAACAGGTGCATGTGATTCAGTCCACTGTGGCCAAACGGTTAGAGATCATCTGAGTTACAGTAAAGAATACACAGCTTCACCCTTACACACCCACTCCACATAGTATGAGACATTCAATGAGAATTCTTTCAGACACTCATTCCATGAGTGAGATGCTCTTGTACCCTAAAGAAATGTATTTATTTGATAAGCAGCTGTGTAATAAGCAAGATAATGTACAGTCAGCTGGCCATTATCACAAAGTAAACCTGACAAGGCAATCAGTCTTGTATCAACCTGCAGGGGGTTATTTTGTGATAATGACTGGGTTACTGTACATTATTCCATTTATTAAGAAATATGATCACACAGGAAATCAACAAGCTGTTTCTACATTTCATGTATCCTAAAAATGTACCCCATTTTAAGCTGGCGTCACACTGTGAAATTAAGGCATTACCTTCATTTACATGTAGCTAATTGGAGAAATGTTGTGTAATTTAACTCTACTCATAAATTGGACATGACCTCTTTAAGAGTTTTGCAACACCCGCTTTCAGGTACTCTCTTGTGTTAGAAACATGTATTGAAACACGTTTGAGAATTATTTGGGTAAATATAGAATTATACACAAAATGCTTATAAATTCCATTAAATATGTGTTCAGAAGAGTTGTTAAAATTGAGTGTTTGTTATGGGCTATTTTTGGATGCATATGGATTGCATGTGTGGAGTTTGTGAGGAAGATGTGTGAGATGTCGCTCCTGTGAAGACCAGTGTCTCTGTTTTGGCCTGTTAAATGCTAGAATGCTACATGCTAGAAATCAGACCACAAGGACCATTTAGACCTCGTACTCTCCCTCCTAAATGGTGCAGCCTTAGAAGAGGTCAGATTACGGATGGGGAATAAACCAAATCGAACATGTGACCTCTTTGTGTACCTGAGACAGGCTTTTTGAGAAAAATGCAGTGAGTCTCAGTTATTGCAAACATTCTATAGCTGTAAACAAATGGAAGGCGAGGATGTTCATGATTACTCTCATGATTTGTCTCCAATTCTGAATTCTATCCTGAAACAATCATCAAATGCAATATCAAATATGAATTTGGATAAATTTATTGAGGCGATTAGGGATGCAGGCCTTAGAAGGGAGCTTCGTAAGCTTGTGAGAGACAAGCCACAGTCAACATCAGTTGATAATGTTATGCTTATGCTTCACCTATCGTGCAAATTAGAAAAACTAATGGTAGTCTCAGGCTGATTTCAGGTAGCTGAACTCAAGGTAGCTGTACTCAAATACCAAGCGAAATGCTATTCCCCTGCCTAGGATAGATGAATGCTTTGATGCAGTACAAAGAGCAATGTTATTTTCTTCCATTGAATTAGCTAATGGATATCATAAGGTTGCTGTCCACGAGTGAGACTGCATTTACGACTCCATTTGGGATCTTTGAGTATACTCTGATGCCCTTTGGGGATTGCAATGGACCTTCGATGTTTTAACATCTTATGCAGACTTCCATGGGTGATCTAATTTTTCAGATCATGTTAGTGTACCTTGATGACATACCAGTGACATACCAGTGTACTCGCCCACTTTCCCTGAGCACTTGCAGAGACTGGAAGTAGTCTTTAACAGATAAAGAGAAACAGGTCTCAAAGTTCAGCCTGTAAAGTGTCATTTCTTGCAGCAAGAATTAACTTTCTTAGGTCATCAGATCTCAGCTTGAGGTATTGGTACTAATCCAGGTAAAATTGAAGTTGTCAAGGATTGGAAAATTCCCAGTACAGTTAAGGAATTGCACTCATTCTTATAGTTCTGTAGTTACTACAGAGAGTTAATTGGGGGTTTTTCTAGAATTGCCAGCCCTCTTCATGATTTAGTGAACCTGTGTATTAAGCAGTTTGGCACAACAAAGAGAGAGTTTAGTGCTTTGTGGTCATTAGAGTGGAATGACAGAAATCACAGTAGCATGAAGCGTCTGGCTATGCCTAGCGGCAGGTTTTCCCTGCCTTTCGAGACCTGGGAGGGAGTCAAGGGCAGGGAAAAGGGAAAGGCAGAGTGAGAGCAAGAGATAGAGAAAAAAATTGCTCACTGGTTCCCCAACATGCTGTCGCCTTGTCCTCGACTACTCCTCCACCCTTTGGCGGACAACAGCTGCTCCTCCCCGGGTGGACCGCAGCAAGTCCTCCGACCCCTGGCGGATGGAACGCCCCTCCGCCCCTGGCAAGGGCTCCACCACTCCAGGTGGCTGGCAGCGAGCCCCTCCTCCCCTCGCGAACAGCAGCTGTTCCTCTGCATCCAGGCTGCCGGCAGTGACTCCTCCATCCTCCGGCCAACGGACGTGGCTGCTCCTTTGAGCAGATGGCAGTTGTGAGGACTCCACGACAGTGCATCCCTCCACCTTCCTGGGTTTCGGCACAAATGTAACAAGGTTATAATGGGAAAGGAGGACGCGGGAACTGGCTGAACAGTCAAAGTAATATTTTAATAAGAACTTAAACAATGCAAATACACACACAGCAGCTGCGTGTGGCTCACTCATTCTCTAAAACTCCTGCATCCAGCTCGGCCTTATCCCTCTCCTCGTCTGATTGGCCCAATAGGGGGACAGCCAAGCGGACTCACGGCCCGGCCTCGCCCTCCTCCTCA
This sequence comes from Xyrauchen texanus, assembly GCF_025860055.1. Lineage (NCBI taxonomy): Eukaryota > Metazoa > Chordata > Actinopteri > Cypriniformes > Catostomidae > Xyrauchen > Xyrauchen texanus. The sequence continues at coordinate 12,754,503 of NC_068304.1, forward strand.
TCACACATATCTTATTTAATGATTTAAAGCCCAGAGTGTTTTCCAAATAAGTGTAATACATGTTGTATGTAAAAATATTAGAATTCTGTTGCTTTAAATTGTTGTACAGTACATGTCCTTAAAGCTGTTACAAGTTCACCAGGCCTCTCCATCAATCACCCACTCTCACTCACCCATGTTTTATCCATGCACACCTGCAACTTATTATCATCTTGTTAAGTCTAGTATTTAAACCTCACTCGCACACTCTGTTGGTGTCTAGCCTTGTTGTGAGTTACCTCGGACTTCCCTCTCATTCAGCTGCAGTTAAATCTACTTCTTTGTGTTACTGACTTTCCACGATCTGTTCTGGAAATTACTAGAGGAATTATACGAATTTGACGATAACGCTTGATCTACTTTTTTACCGGATTATTCTCACCAGTTTGTCTACGATCCTCTTCAGATATGCCAGATAAGTGACTTTATGATATTCAAGTTAACTGCATATCTACTCACCTGTTTGAAACTAACCTGTGTAACTACGAGCACTTCTGTATGCTCAGGAAACCTGACTTTGAAAATGCTGAGAATTCCTTGTGTTTGGATATACTTACCTGCTCCACTATCTGTGCACATGGCTCACCTTTGATTCTGTTTGATGTTGAAGTTACCAATGTTGAGCACAAGATGTGACTTACCAGTGATCCTGTTTTATGTTGAAGTTACCAGTTGGGCACCTGTTGGTTTAGTGATCTACTCTTGTACCGTAATTTCCGGACTATTGAGCGCACCTGAATATAAGCCGCACCCACTGATTTTTAAATAAAATATTATTTTGAACATAAATAAGCCGCACCTGTCTATAAGCCGCAGGTGCCTACCGGTACATTGAAACAAATGAACTTTACTCAGGCTTTAACAAAACACGGCTTGTAACAAAAATAAATAGGCTTTAACGAAACACGGTGTGGCAACGGGGGTCAAGCGCCCGTCCGGGAGAGAAAAGCGGTAAGGGCGCTTACACCTGAGCTAAATTATGTGTAACACCGGTGTCTAATTTCTGTAAGCATGGGGAGCGTGTCATAAAAAGGCAGCAGCCACAGAGCTGAGAGAGTGACACACGTCAGTCTAGTGTTGGTGCATAGAGGAATTGAGAAACTTTAAAATTGATTATAAACATTGCTGTGGCCATTAAAAGCCTTACCTGGAACGTCAAGTGCCCTGCTGAAAACTGTCACACTGGTGCCCGTGTGACAGTTTTCCCAAGAAGGACATGTGAAGCAGGGCACTTGAAATTAGACACCGGTGTTAGACATAATTTAGCGCATGTGTAAGCGCCCTTACAGCTTTTCTCTCCCGGACGGGCGCTTGACCATGCCCCCGCTGCCACACACGGCTTGTAATAAAACATTTGCAGTAAATAGTAGCCTACCAAGAAAGTCATTGGTCACTATCTTCCTCGTCCTGTGCACTGAAACCACTGAAGTCATCTCCTTCAGTATCGGAGTTGAATAGCCTCAGATTTAGTTGTATTTTTGCACTGAGTCAATTCCTCACGCTGCTGTTTCCAACGTCTTATCATCGATTCATTAAGACCAAGCTCCCGTGCAACAGCCAGATCAATCGCCTTCAACTTGAAAGCAGCATCATATGCGTTTCTCCATGTCTTTGCCATGGTGAGGGTGACAAAATTACTACCGTAATCAGAATGATGGGAAGTTTGAGCGCGCTCGATTTAATCTAAACAGTATACAAAAAAAGTTGTTTTGACCTTAACCCGTTCGGCAATTTCATTGGTCTAATGAAAGCTTCACCCCGCCAAAAAACTGAGCACGTCACAGAATGTTTTTTTATATATATATATATATATATATATATATATAAAACATTTGAAAGCGGGAAAAATCCATATATTAGCCGCGTCATTGTATAAGCCGCGAGGTTCAAAGCGTGGGAAAAAAGTTGCGGCTTATAGTCCGGAAATTACGGTAGATTGTTGCCTTCTGCTTTGGTTCCCTGTCTGACCCTAGACTGTCTCCAAAGATAGTGTACTTAACCTGTATACTTACCTTGCCTGCTTATCTGCCTATTTCAGTGTCCTGTTCAATAAACTACCGCACTTGGGTTCATCTCCAGCTTCAGTGTCTGCGTATCATTGAGTGATTTAAGCAAGTACTTGAATGTATAAAATGCTTAAGCATATGGGTAGGCTAATGCCCTGTTTGTATTTTCTTTTGACATTAGACTGACATTTTGACAATGGCTCTCAATCTTTTTTGGATGTATGCTGCCCTACCTTTTTGATTTGATTACATTATTTATTTTTTTCACATGATATAAAAAGTGTACAGAAATGAAATGGCAAAGATAACAATTAATATGCAGTGCAGGGAGAGGCTGAAAAAACCATAAGGGCTGACAGTATTTAAAGCCTCCACCTAAATAATGTAAAAATTTCACAATGTTGATAGAGATCACAAAATTTACATACAGAAAATAATATGACTATATCACAATGATGACAAAATAATATAACAAAATATGTATCATAACAACTACAATAAATACAAATATGTCAATATAAAAAATTATGAAATAACATACTGTATATGTGTATATGTCTGTGTGTAAATGTGCATGTGTATGTGTACATATGTGCATATTTGTGTGTGTGTGCATACCTGCATGTGATCGTCTATAAACGTGTGTACGTATGTGTATGAGCGCCTATAAAGTAGATATTGAATACACCTGTAATGACTCCTGAACAATAGTAATAATACATCACTATGAATTAAATAATTAAAACATGAATACATGGACAACAATAAATGGGGGAAAGCAGTTACAAGGCAGCAATTAAATGATCTTTTAAGTATCTTATAAGCATTTTATAGAAGACTTTTTTTCCAGTTAGGAAAAGCCATTCTATAATTTGGTACCCCTGAATCTTATTGAAAATGTACCTCTAATGAAACCTCTAGTGAGAAATTTAGCAGGATGAAAATCTGAAGATTGATGAGCTCAGTAAGAGTGGCCCTGTGAATTTGCTCAGGAATATTCCCTTTCCTTAAATATATCTTATAAATGAAAACACATATTTGAGAAATATTAATATCATTAATAGTAAGATTCTGGAGTTTCTGAAATAAAGGAGCAGATTAAATATATGACTCTGATCGGGTTGCAATCCTAATACATTTCATGTAGGAGGAAAAGTACTTGCCCAAACTATAATACAATATGAAAGATAGGGATGAATTAGAATATAATAAAGAGTGAGAAGATGACTAACCCTCCTTATTATACCAATAGATTTATTTTTTTTTTCTACTAACCAAGTCAATTTGTTCTCTCCAACTCAAACTCTCATCAACAAAAATTCCCAGGAATCTTGTAGTTGACACTTGAGGCATCTCAACAGACTCAATTGTAATTTTAGATAAATCCTTAGAGTATGATTTTTTTTACTACTGAAAATTATATGTTTTATATTCAAAGATAATTTATTTAATATAAACCATGTGGCTAAGCAGGTAACCAACGTTCTCATTTTTAATCAGTGAGTTAAAATTTGCAAAAGAGAGAACTAGGGTTGTGTCATCATCTGCAAACATTATTGGAGTAAGGATATTTGAGACATTGGACAAATCAATTATCTAGATAATAAATAATAATGGTCCAAGAACGGACCCCTTTGGAACACCACAGAGTAGTCTGGCCTTGTTGGAATAACAACCCTTAACACAAACAAACTGTCTTCTGTTTGAGACATAATTTTATAACCATTTGTATATAGTATCATGAAAACCATATTTATGCAACATTTTCAGTTAAATATGATGATTAGCTGTATCAAAATCTTTTGACAAGTCTATAAAAATACCACAAATAAATGTATTATTATCAAGTGCCAAGGTAAATTTGTCAATCAAGTGAAGCAATGCCATATAGGTGGAATGATTCCTCATTGCTTATCAGGTCAAGAGAACTCATCAAACTTTCATTAAAATATTTCATGCTTTGAGTCAGGTGGCCGATAAATAACACCAACAATAACATTCTTTCCACCAGAGACACCAGAGAGCGCTACAAAAACAGATTCCACCTCAGCCCTATCTGACTTTAGAGAGATCATCCCTAATTTTAAATTTATAGTCACCTTGAATAAACAAAGATACTCCACCACCAGATCTATTCTGTCTTACGTAGTGAACTGAATTATATTTAGGTAGTTTGAAGATTTCTCTAGAGTCCTCTGTAAGCCATGTTTCTGATAAAACAATAATGGAAAATGGTGTTTGAATGAGGATAAATAGTGAATATATTTGTCATAATTACTGGAAAGATTTCTTGTATTCAGATGAAAAGAAGAGAAAATATTAGGAGGCACACAAACACATAAATCATTAAAATGAGTTTCATTGGGGGTCACATGATGCCATGTGAGGATCAAATGAGATCTGTGCCCTTTGCTAGTTTTAATACTTTTTATGACATAAACGGTGAGATTCGATACACTCTGTTCCATAACTGGTCAAGGAGGACAATATGTCAAACAATTAAAAATCCTCAGGTTCTGTAGACATTAAAGGACATTTACGTGCTCAAGCTGACAACCCCAAGCAGGCCGCGGGCCTGGGAGGCGATTTGGTCTGAGAGGCGATTTGGTCTGAGAGTTGAGGGAAATTAGGCGAGAGATGCTAAACAAGTCGGCAATGCTGACGAAGGTCTTTGCTGACTGGGAGGATCTTGTTTTATACGTCGATCGATCACTACCATGGAGGCGAAGTTTACTGATGTGGTTACAAGAGTGGGGGATGTCGAGAAATGGATTGATTACCTGGAGTCATCGGAGAAGGAATTATCTGCTAATCTGCTAGCAACAGAGGTGAATTTAGAGCCATGTCTGGGAGAAGTTGCACATTCCATCTAATGTTGGAATGTGGTCTTTATAAACTTGTCTTTGACACATTATCTATTTTTTCTTATATGTCAAAATGTCAAATGTTAATATGAGTGGACTGTCTCTCTGCATGTGGAATGTGAATGGGTTGGGGCACCCCATACAAAGAAGGAAGGTTATTTATCTTCTTAAGCATAAGAAATGTGATATAGTGTTTCAAGAAATGCCCCATTCTCCACAGGAATCTGAAAGATTTGGAAAGATATGGGGTGGGATTTTTTTTTATAATGCTGGCTCAAGTAAGATTAGGGGATTCATTACACTGATAAGTCATTTACAATTTAAATGTCTCAAACAGAGTAAAGATAAATTAGGAAGAGTCATTATTGTTTTAGCTGAAAATCAGAGACAAAGTCTTATTTTGGCTAATATTTATGCACCTAATGTTGATGATCAATCTTGAAGGTATGTTGCAAGCCGCTGGCACCCCTCATGATATAATATTGGGAGCAGACTTTAATCTTTTTTTGGAGTCCTTGATCATAGTAAAGAAATAGTGTACAAGCCGCCTAGAGGGACAGTGATGCTTCACATGATGTGTAAATATCTTGGTCTTATAGATATTTGGAGGCTTTTGAACCCATCTGGTAGTGAATATAATTTTTTTTTTTCATCAGTCCATAAGATTTACTCTATAATAGATCTTTTTTTTTTATGTCCCTCATTTCATCTGTTGGAAACATTTTAGTCTCAGATCATGCCCTGGTGTGTTTAGAGATGTTACCACATACGGATACAAATAAATCATATTGTTGGCACTTTAATGTACCCTTTTGCAAAATCCTGAATTCCAACAAATGCTATTGGCTGAAATCTATGTCTATATGGAGACCAACTGGTCCTCAGTATCCTCAGTGGGCGTGGTTTGGGAGGCACTTAAGGCAGTTCTTAGGGGCCGGATCATACAGTAATGCTTCATTCACCAAAAAATCCAAAGCACAAGAACTCATGGAATTGAAAGGGAATATTAAAAGTGCCGAGGCAGAGCTGAAACGCAGAATGTTGTCTAATGGCCTCAGAGAATTGACCAGACTGAAATACAGATATAATACAATTTTGTTGCGGAAGGAGGAGTTTTGGCTATTCAGGGCAAGACAGTCATACTTTGAGTAAGGGGACAAGACAGGGAAACTTCTGGCTAGATATATAAACGGAAATTCTTTTTCTACCATTCTCTCAGTGAAATCAGCTGGTGGTGAAATATTTACCTTGGCCATTGATATTAATAATACTTTTAAAGAATTATCTCTTGATCTCTATAGTTCCAAATCTTGGTCCACTGATGAAGATATTAGAAACTTTGTGGAACTATTAGAACTTCCTAAACTGATGACTGAGCAAATAAAATCTGTTGATTCTGAGATAACCTTGGAGGAACTTGGCGAGCTAATTAAGACTTTGCCTATTGGCATAGCTCCGGGGCCAGATGGATTTGCCGCAGAAATTTTAGATCTTATGCTACAGAACTGGCTCCACTTTTGCTAGAAGTTTATATGGAATCATTAAAGAATGGAAAGCTTCTGCCAACCATGACACAAGCCTGGATCAGTCTGATTCTTAAAAAGGACAAAGATTCAAGCAAGTGTAAGAGTTACCGTCCAAGTTCCCTGATCCAGCTAGATGTTAAAATATTGTCAAATATTTGGCTTACTGATTAAGTTATGACATCTCTATACATATAGATCAGGTGGGGTTTATTCAGGACCATAGCTCTTCTGATAACATCAGGCATTTCATCAATATCATGTGGTCAGTGGCAAATGATCAGACTTCGGTCACTTTCATCTCACTTGACACCGAAAAGGCCTTTGTTATGGTAGAACAGGATTATTTTAAGATAAGATTTTGGCAATGTACAGGTTTGGGAATACTTTTATTGGATGGATTAAGTTACTTTAAATACACCTGGTAGTGATGATACAAACAAATGGATTAATTTCAGATTATTTTACTCTGGAAAGGGGCATATTTCCCCATTATTGTTCTGTCTTGCACTGGAAACATTAGCAGCCGTGATATGAAAGGAGGATGATTTTCAAGGGGTGATGGCGTGAGGTGTGGCGCATAACCTTTTGCTTTTCGCAAATTATATTTTATTATTTTTCTGACCCTTCTAGATCTATGTTTTGCCTCCACAGAATGATTCATTCCTTTTCTAAGTTCTTAGTAAACAGAGTTAATTGGTCTAAATCCGAAGCTTTGGCTCTGACAGCGTACTGCTAGTTAACAGGTTTTCAGCCGGGCGCCTTCCATTGGCCCAAATGGGGCATTCAGTATTTTGGTATTTTATACCCAGCAAATTTGTGTGATTTAGTTAGAGTTCAATTTTACCCTTTAATAAAAATGTTTTTGAGCAATGTGGGCAGATGGGCTTCATTACATTTATCTATGATTGGGAAGGTTAATGTTATTAAACTAAATTATATTCCAAAATTCAACTGCCTTTAGATGTCCCCCGCTCTTATTTCAAGCAATTTGATAGCATAGGGAAGTCCTTCATTTGGAATGGTAAGTGCCCCAGACTACATTTCAGTAAGTTGCATAGGCCAATTGACAAAGGTGGGCTAGGCCTACCCAAGATTTTGTTTTATTGTTATGCTTTCAGTCTCAGACATTTGGCTCATTGTTGCTTCGACCTGAGAGAGCCCCTTCCTGGTTTTGTACTGAATAGGAAGTGATTGCCCCTATTTTGCCATTGCAAAGACTTTCTATCAAACTAACTGGAGAAGTTAAGTTACACACTGTTATCTCGCATTTGCACGCGGTAGGGACAAAAGTGTCCAGAGTGTTTAATTCAGACATTTATTGAAATGTTGCTTTGAGCATATGGCTGAAACCAAAGTTATGTATTAATAAGTCCCCTTTCTGCTGGACAGAGTCGATTGTGAGGGAGGTTAATACACTCAGTGACATATATGAGAGTGGAGCGTTTTGAAAATATGGTTCAACATTTTGGAATTCCCAGGTCTCAATTATTTAGGTATTTACAACTGCGCCACCTGCTTTGTACTATTTTTGGGAGTAGCATACACCCCCTAAAGTGGCAGATATTCTGGAAGTGGTGATTACTGCTTTTGGAACGGGTCATGAGGCATCAGTGTATTACTCCCTGCTAATTCAGAGTCTGGGGGATGGAGCTTCAACTTCTCTCAAGAGATTGTGGGAGAATGATTTAAATTTGGTATTGGAGGAGGTCTGCATCTAGAGATGCAAGTGTTTTACATCGATTATATTGGACCCCCTCTAGATTGCATAGGCTTGGTCTTAAAGACACACCCACCTTCTGGCTATGCCAATTAGAAGATGGTGACACAACTCATGTTTTTGGTGGTGTGTTAAGATCCAAGAATTTTGGTTGAGGGTTCAGAGTTATATGTTTGACTTATTGGGCATTCAAATTTCATTTTGTCCCAGACTCTGTATTTTAGGCAATGGGGCGATCATTAGTATAGGGGATAAATACATAAGAAATTGGGTCCTAGCCATTGTTATGATAAGTAGACAGATCATTCTGAGGGTATGGATGTCGGCTGGTGCACCCTCATTTCGGGAGTGTTGCATGGAGATGGGCAGGGTGGCGGCATTTGAGGAAATGTCAGATAGAAAGCTAGGCAACCTGGAGGTGTTTAATAAGAAGTGGGGCAGCTATCTGACCTTTTTGGAAGGCTCTTGGGGATGGGCAGTATAGTCAAATATATATATATATACACATGGTGTGTGTGTGTGTGTGTGTGTGTGTGTGTGTACTTTGACTACAGGGTTGTTTGTTTGGGGTCAGGGTGGGGTTGGGGGTTGGTAGGGGGAAGGGGAATAATGGGGGTTAAAAGCTGATTCTGTGCATATATGTTTTTCTTTTCTGTTTCTTTTGTTAAAATCAATAAAAAGTGTTAATCTGAAAAAAGAATTATGATTTTCATTATAGAAACTACAGATGTTAGAGGCATGAAATTATGAAAACAAATGAGGTCTGGATCAACATAGAAATTGTAAGAGTCAGTTATGGAGAGATCAAAGGGTTTAAAAATCTGGCATTCAAAAGTAACAATTTTTGTTGTCCATATTGTGTAAAGAATAATGTAGTGTATATGTGTCATTAGGTAATCAAAATACAGTAAATGCCTAATATGGAGACTAATGAGCCAAACTCTGAATGTTGGCCTTCCATTGTTGTGATGGTTTTGGGTTGGTAAATGGAAAATAAGTTTGTCATATCTAAAATTAGCAATTCCTCTCTCTCTCTCTCTCTCTCTCTCTCTCTCGAGTTGCCTTCATTGCTGGGAGTAGTTCTTTCCTTCTTTGTTGGATGGTTTCTGGGAACTCCTCGTTGATAAAGACGCCTGATCCCTTACATTTTTTAGTTTTATCCAGAAATCCAGACCCAGAAATCTGACCACAATGGGTTGGGGCTTTTCTGATGATATCACTGGCTTCCCATTCCTGTGAGCCCAATCAACTCCGTTTTCAAATGATTTCCTCACTTTTTCTTTAGATTCAGACACATTTTCTCTCCCAGACACTTTAATGCCATCTACAACAATGTTATGTTGTCTTGACTGCCCTCCAGATTGTCTGTCTTGTCTGAGATTGAGATTCACAACTTTTGCAAATTGTGTTCTTTTCTGTCCTAGATTTTAAAATCATCAAATTCTTTCTAGACTCACCTTGAAATCATAGACTTGCTTTGACAGATCATCAATCCTCCTGTTTGAAGAATCCGTTATGAACTTTACACAAGCTTTGAAGCTTTTTCCTGTTGTTCATGCTAAGTTCTGTAGAAGTCTTTTTGATGCACTTGAGCCATGGTGACATTCCACAGTGATGTTATTTGAAGCTCTGGGTGGCATGGTTTGGTCATCAAGGCCTACTAGACCCAAGGTTCAACTGAATAGAGCAAAAAACCTCCACAGGATACAAATAATATCTACAATTTTGCTGTAGAGAGTTGGTTAAACTGTTCTTATTCAATCAGCAAAAGAAAGTTTAGTTTCTAGGTTGTATTCCTTAGATTATTGTTGGATAGAAAGCCAGTTATATATACTTATGACCCCTTAAAATATTTAGGCCATTTATAAGGATTTCATCTTAAAAATGTGTAGTGTATTTTACATTACATTACTATGACCATAGTAAGCACATGGAATCATGGATCTTCTTCAGTACCATGGTTAGATACAACATGATTTTTATAAAGCAAACTATGGAGTTATTATAATTATAAACAGTAGGCCTTCCCTAAACACATTTAAAAGCAACAAATACAACATTTTAACAATTCTAAGTTGTAATAAAAATGAATTATATTCCCTCACTCCCCTAATGCAGCCTATTGCTAATTTAATAGAGCTGAAGCAGTGACCTGATAATATTTATTATCAGTCTATTTCTGCCTAAATTACCATTAGTGTTACTATAGTAAATTCAAGGTTTGTGATGTAGAATTATCTGCCGAATTCAAATCGTTTCCACATCTCACACCTTGCTTTTCAGTGGTTAAAGTTAAATAAAATCACATAAAGGCATCATAAAAGTAGTTTTGTGGATTTATTCCATATTTTCAGGAGTGATATGGTGTGGGTGAGAAACAGATCAATATTGAAGTCCTTTTTTGCCTTAAATTCTTCTCCCTGCTCAGTAGGTGGCGATATGCATGAATAATGTGAATCACCAAAAACACAAGAAGAATGTGAAAGTGATCTGTTTCTCACCCACAACTATCATATCACTTCTGAAGATATTGATTTAATCGCAGGAGTCTATGGATTACTCTTATGCTGACTTATGTGATTTTTGGAGTGTCAAAATGTTGGCACCACTTCACTTGCAGTTTATGGACTAAAAGATCTGAAATATTCTTCTATAAATCTTAATTTGAGTTCACAGCAGATGAAAGAAAGTCATACACATCTGGAATGTAAATAAGTAAATAATGAGAGAATTTATATTTTTTGGGTGAAATATGAATTTATCTTTGACAGTATTTTAACACAATAAATAATGATTAAATTGTGTAACAGCAAAATTACTGTTGTTTAAATATAAATATTGTGGTGTGATTTTATAGTCTATATGAATGAAACCTAATTAATCAATCCTCAACTATAGGGTTTTTTTTTTTATGGGGGGTTAGTGCTGGTCTAACTTGTGGACCAGTATAGCCATGGTTTTCAGCAGAAAAACCCAATAGGTGAAGTTGGTTGGTCTTTCAGGTGAATCTGGTTTAGCTAATTGAAAAGACCAGCAATGCTGGATTTTTTTAGCAGGTTGTAGCATTCAAGTTGGAATAATTCAGAAATTGGTAATCATGTAATACATTATAATCTTAAATCTTAAATGTATGAACCTCTGGTAGTGGCCAATTGTCCCACTCAGCTGTTGCACATTCCTCTCAAGCCCTCCTGTCCCTCTGCAGCTAGAATCAAGTCACTCAGGGTGTGTGTGATTTGCTCAGGCGTGCCGCTTTCTGATGAGGTCACTGACCTTGCTGATAGAGTAGAACCATACTGATACAGGGAGGTGAGGAAGGCGGTAACATGGACTGTGGGAACCAGAGTGTGGACTGAACCAACATCACTACTCCAGCCATGAGAATACATAATAAATTCATTATGGCTCCTGAATTCAGTGTCTTAATCTTGTGTGTGTTAAACAGTCTTGAATACAACAATCATAGCACATGGTCTGTGCTCAAATCACACACTGAAAAAATTGTCATGTAGCATGTAAAACATGTCAAATTGTCACGAACCCCACTCCACTGCCCCATCCCCGCTTCGTCGCACACACACTCACTCCCTCGACCTCACTCCCTCGCTCTGCCCCCTCGAGCTTTTCACGCTCTTTTTGCTCGCTCGAGCCCTCACGCCCACTTTGCTCCTACTCGCTTACATGCTCGTAGGTTATCTCCCTTCCTCGAGTTTCTCACACGTTTCCAATCCCCCAGAACATTATGACCACCTGCACTCGCGTCATCTGCACTCCTGCACATTAGTTTCACCTGCACTCGTCTCATCACCTATCATTCTTTATACCTGCACTCGCCCCTATATATTTCACAACCCAGTCGTCTCACTCATGTTGGTTATTGTATTTAGTTTCCCGTGTCTTTGCCCCCCGCTAGTCTCGTCTAGTTTTGACCTCCTCTCGTTCACCTCTTAGCTTGCCAGCTCCCCTTGTTCCCTGTCTTTTGCTCCCACTAGTCCCGTCTCACTGATCCTGTTTACCCCGGCTTTGACCCTCGCTCCCCTCTACTACTCTCCCGGATTTGCCCCCTTTACTCTCTTTGATTCCCCGGCTTTTGGAAGATCCAAGATGGCGGCGCGGTAGAACGCAGCGGCCACTCCGGATCCACAATGGTGCTATTTTTGTTAAAAAAGCCCGACTTTTGCAACACATGGACATCGGAGCAACCGGTGTTCGTGTCTACCATCGCCAGACTCTACTGAAATATAAGACTCATGCAAAAACCAAGCTGCATGATGACCTGCAGGTGGCGCTACGTGTACTCGGCTTGCTGCGGAGACCAGGCCTCCAGCCCTCGGCATCGCCTGATGCCGGTGGCCGGGGGAGAGGTCGCCAGAGATTTCAACCATGCAAATCTCAAGACAGTGCTCCCTAAATTCCATCAGTATGTGGACTTTGCAACGAGAGGGGCGAACGCGCTTGATCTTGTTTACACAAACATCCGAGGCGCGTAGCGGGCGGAGCCCCGCCCCCACCTCGGCTACTCAGACCACATCTCTGTTATGTTAATTCCAGCATACAGACCGCTCGTCAGACGCACAAAACCGCTTCAGAAGCAGGTGAAAACCTGGCCAGCAGGAGCCATCTCTGCTCTTCAGGACTGTTTTGAGTATACTGACTGGCACATGTTCAGGGAGGCTGCACCATATGGCGATTCTACCAACTTGGAGGAATACACAGCATCAGTGACCAGCTACATCAGCAAGTGCATTGATGATGTCACTTTCTCCAAGACCATCACCACACGCTCCAACCAGAAGCCGTGGATGACTGCGGAGGTGCGCACGCTGCTGAGGTCCCGAGACTCCGCCTTCAGAGCAGGCGATAAGGCAGCCCTAAGAACAGCTAGGGCCAAACTGTCACGGGCAATCAGAGAGGCAAAGCGCGCATGCGCCCAGAGAATCCACAGTCACTTCCAGGACAGCGGTGACACGCGGCGCATGTGGCAGGGCATCCAGGCCATCACCAACTACAGGACAACATCAGTTGCCTGTGACAAAGATGCCTCCCTTCCAGATGCGCTGAAAGACTTCTACGCTCGGTTTGAAGTGCAGAACGACGTGATGGCGAGGAAGTCCACCCCTCCTCCCAACGAGCAGGTGCTCTGTCTTACCACGGCAGATGTGAGGAAAACTCTACGTGGAGTCAACCCACGGAAGGCTGCTGGACCAGACAACATTCCTGGCAGAGTGCTCAGAGGATGTGCAGACCAGCTAGCAGATGTTCTTACCGACATCTTCAACATCTCTCTGAGCAGCGCCGTCGTTCCAACGTGCTTCAAGGCCACCACCATCATCCCCATGCCAAAGAAGTCTTCAGTGTCCTGCCTCAACGACTACCGTCCCGTCGCACTTACACCCATCATCATGAAGTGCTTCGAGAGGCTCGTCATGAGGCAGATTAAGACCCAGCTGCCCCCTCACTAGACCCACTGCAGTTTGCGTGATCGTTCAAACCGTTCAACGGACGATGCCATCACCACAACCCTCCATCTGGCCCTCACCCACCTAGACAATAAGGACTCATACGTTCGAATGCTGTTCATAGATTTCAGCTCAGTATTCAACACAATCATTCCCCAGCACCTGATTGGAAAGCTGAACCTGCTGGGCCTGGACACCTCCCTCTGCAACTGGATCCTGGACTTCCTGACTGGGAGACCTCAGTCAGTCCGGATCGGGAACAGCATCTCCACCACCACCACACTGAGCACTGGGGCCCCCAGGGCTGTGTGCTCAGTCCACTGCTGTTCACTCTGCTGACTCACGACTGTGCAGCAATGCACAGCTCGAATCACATCATCAAGTTCGCCGATGACACGACCGTGGTGGGTCTCATCAGCAAGAACAACGAGTCAGCATACAGAGAGGAGGTGCAGCGGCTGACGAACTGGTGTAGAGCCAACAACCTGTCCCTGAATGTCGACAAAACAGAAGAGATGGTTGTTGACTTTAGGAGAGCACAAGGTGAACACACTCCGCTGAACATCGACGGCTCCTCTGTGGAGATCGTCAAAAGCACCAAATTCCTTGGTGTTCACTTGGCGGAGAACCTCACCTGGTCCCTCAACACCAGCTCTATCACCAAGAAAGCCCAGCAGCATCTCTACTTTCTTCGAAGGCTGAGGAAAGCACATCTCCCAACCCCCATCCTCACTACATTCTATAGAGGAACTATTGAGAGCATCCTGAGCAGCTGCATCACTGCCTGGTTTGGGACTTGCACCGTTTCGGACCGCAAAGCCCTGCAGAGGATAGTGAGGACAGCTAAGAAGATCATTGGGGTCTCTCTTCCCTCCATCAAAGACATTTACAAAAAACACTGTATCCGCAAAGCAACCAGCAATGTGGACGACCCCACACACCCCTCACACAAACTCTTTACCCTCCTCCCGTCTGGCAAGAGGTACCGAAGCATTCGGGCCCTCACGGCCAGACTGTGTAACAGCTTCTTCCCCCAAGCCATCAGACTCCTCAATACTCAGAGACTGGTTTGACACACACGTGTCCTGAGTTGCACTTTAATTACTGTCACTTTATAACTGTCTGCTACCTCAATAACTGCTATGTGCATAGAACATTATCTCATAGTATGTTATGTTTACATTTTTAGAAACTGTCATCTTTTTGCACTACTGAGTACTGGTCGGCGCTGCACTGTCTATTGTCCTGTTCATTGTCAGTAATTTGTTGTACTGTCCTGTACTTTTTGCACATGTTTGCACGTGCACTTTATATAGGTATATGTAGGTTTTTTTTATATATAGGTATTTTATTTCGTTGTGTTGTCTCATGTGGTCCTGTGTTGGTCCTTTGTTGTTTTTATGTAGCACCATGGTCCTGGAGGAACGTTGTCTTGTTTTGCTGTGTACTGTACTAACTGTATATGGTTGAAACGACAATAAAAACCACTTGACTTGACTTGGCTTTTGACCCTACGCTTCTCTCGACAACTCTTCACTGGATTTACCCTTTTTCTGTACTTTTGCCTGCCTGCAATAAAACGCAGTTTGACTTACATTGTGACTGTCTCTTCTTGTGTGGGTTACACAAATTTGATTCTTGATTTTTGAATACAAAAATAATGTTTTACATCACTGAATCGTCCTAAATACATTAGATACACAAAATTCAATGTCAAATCTTTTCATAACGCAGAACAAATAATATTAAGAGAGAGTCTAAATGGGCCAAATATTTTCTATTCATATATATATATTAATATAATCTATTTATTCATTTCATTATTTTTTGTCACAAGCATTGTAGAGAAAATTGCCAATAATTAAAAACTTTTTTTTAATTAAGACCATACCAGGTCATTATTGCAAATAAATAAATCCAAATATAAAAAAGTAGTAATAATTGCATATAATTCACTGTCTTTTCCTATATATTCAAGCACAATAATTTTGAGTTCAAGTGCTATTTTTCCACTAGTTTTTGACTTTTCTCTATAACAACAGAGAGTAGATGCTAACTGAAGGAAAGCTGTAGTTTAAAAATGACAGCAGTCTCTGGTCCATAGCTGTTATTTCCTCAATCTGTGAATGTTTCCACATTCTCTCTGGCATTGCATGGTGCTTGTTCATAACACTTGGTCAATATTTCAGACCGCTCCCTGCAGTGACTCAGTGAGTGGCTAACCACACAGACTCCACATCATCAAATTGAAACTTGTAACTGATTTCAAAAACTTAAATGATTAAATCTGAAAAGCCCCTAATGCTTTCAGGACACATACAGTATAACTTCACAATGATGGAAACACATTTTCTTTAACTGGTAACAGTTTGTAACAATACAATCAGTTATAATAATATTAGATATCATTATTATACTTTTATATAATCCTTAAGTATACTTAAGGATTATACAATATTTAATAAATCATTACTTAATATCGGCTAGTTAACTTTTTTTTTATAAGGTTCAGTTTATAAATTCTCATGTATAGCGAACCCAAAATGTATTTAGACACTTGTGGACACTTAAGTCAAACTTTAAAAAGGTTGAGTGCCATTGCAGTAGATGCAAAACATCAAACCAAGAGGCATCTTCAAACGTATTTCAACCCTTTTCTCTGCCAATTTTGCATTTGCATTTAAGCAACTGATCTCAAGGTGATTTTAAGTGGATTAATGAAGTCACAGTTCTCCTCAAGTTCACACAAGTGCCCAAGCAGAGTAGCCGCAGGTGCAAATTTATCACATTAACTTTGGACATGGTCCTTGAATGAATGATAAACAATTTCCCAATTCTTTTTTTGTCTCCATTTTTGACAGTATACCTACTGTAATTTTATTTAAAAGATGTGAAAGTCTGTCTTGAATTTTATGTGTGCTTTTAAGAGTCCAGTTACTTTTTAGGGCCTCTGAATATTCTTATTTAAATGCACATGATCTGTTAATCATTATATAGTGTTCATTAATGACTTGTTACAGTAACTTATTATAATGTAACATCCTTTAGCTTTTATATTATGAAACAATTACTTCTCATTAACCTTTTTAGAATTACATAAAATATCAGTAGGATCTCCAGCCCCAGTTTAGACGTGACTTGAGACAAATTCATGGACACATGTTTGTTTGAACACCCAGAAAGTTTTTTATATTAGATCCTTCTCCTCTATCAACAGCCTTCTGGAGAAGAGTAATAATGCCCTACGCTGCCCCCATTAAATATAGTGCAGTCCCGGAAGAAATATCCGGGGATTGGGCAACGGAATAGCCTTGACCTGTGGGACTCACATAAATCCCTGGATAAGGAATACAAGGAACTGTCAAGGTGGTCTCATACTGGCTCAAGGAATGTGATACAATCATCTAACTTTCAAAAGACCATCACCCTTGTTTTATGTGTACAAGGTCAGGTTGGCTTTAATCTCTTAATTGCAAGATTGATAACCGGACATTGGGACAATTACAGACATTTACGGCCAGATGACTTATGTGACTCATAAACTTTAAACCCAGAATGACCTGTTGACTATAGAATACTGTAACATACATTATGCTTGAATTCTCTACCACTACTTCCTCTCTCTAGACTTTCTCTCTCCAGTCTGTGCAAGAAATGGCAATAGGATGTCTGCCTAAAGGTCTAAAATGTAAGCATTTCTAGGATTTGCAAATATCACCATCCAAAAATATTATTTTAAACAAAAACTATATATATATAAAAATAAATATGTTTAAATCTACAGAGTTTCTAATTACAATTATTATTTAAATACTTGTTTTTTTATACACAATTCACAATCATATTTAATCAAACTACACAAAGTGACTCTTAATATTTATAGATATTACAGTTACATTCTCTGTTAATGCATGATTTTCTGTAAAGCTGCTTTGAAACGATATGTGTTGTGAAATATAAATATTTTAAGTTTTATTAATTTAATTTTGTTAAACATTACACAATCCAATTTGATGGAATTTTGTTAAATAATTTAAATGCTTAATTCTTAAAAATAGGCTTGTATATATATATACTGAAGAGACTGTGGGTCTATCCCTCACTGCCTTGTTTTCATTCCCGTCACTACTGTGAATAAGGTCTATGGGACATTCTTAATCTGTGTATCTTCCAGTCATTCCATATCCGTTTCGAAATCAAAAAACAGGAAACGAAAAAACAACTTGTCTTTTTATTTAGCAATTATTTGCCTTGGTAAATTATTCACTAAAACAGTTTAAAAAATGCATTATGAATTCTGAAAATTAAGTTTTAGAAAAATAACCTTAATGCAGATTTAGTCAATTCAATTTTCCAATTATCTGTAGGTCTAAATCATCTTATTTATTGCATAAAAACAATAACAATAAGGCATTATAAAGCCAAATATGGTTCCCATAGAACAGAGCACAAACTACAGAGAAAGAAAGAGAATATAATACTACTACTAATATTTTTTTTCAATATTTATATATCAGGGTCTTCTGATAAGTTGCATTTCTTCAATAAGTCTTCAATAAATACATTCTTCAATAAATCAATAATCTTCTTCTACTTTTCATTTATGTAAATCTCAAGGATTTACAGTGATTCCAAAATTATAAAACAACGGCTTTGTTTTAAGGCACTTACATTTAAAGTTTCCCCAAAATAAAAATATTATTCAATAAAAACTGAATCTCTACATCTTCCATTATTATACCAAAGGTTATGTCATTTTTAGAAAACTGATCAATTAAATGATTTGAACAATCATACATGTCAGACCAACAGGCACTGCTGTTTGAACAGTCAAAAAAAAAATGCACTGTTGTTTCAATTTCAGATTCACAAAAATTTAAATTATTATGATTAAATCTGTCTGAGGATGGGTTAATATCCCTATATATGTATATACTATATAGTGTATATACTGTATGTATTTGTATACTGTGCAGTATATACTATACAAAAAATTTTTGTGTTATCTGTTTTTTTGGGGGGTTTTTTCAAAACGGAAAAGGAAAGAACAGAAGATATACAGATTATTCTTCAAGTAGCGACTCTACCTTGACATTTTTAACTTTATGGCCTGTAGGAAATATCAAAATGGATTCTACTTCAGAAATGGAAAACATGTTTATTTTATTTACAAGGCATGTTATGACAATTAAGCACCCTGAGTACTCTGAGGCTCAGTCAAAGGATTATAAGTAAACTAATCTATTAAATCATAAATGACATAAAAGCCCCTAATATTTGTGCTATTGATAAGAACAGAGTGACTGCCTTTCATGCAGAAATGAGTTCCTTTATCTCAGTGGTTCTCAACTGGTTTTGCTTCAGGACAGATTTTACAATGAAATCAAGTGGCGACCCACCATAGTAAAAACATAACCTGTATTTAATGTATCCGGGGTCGCATTTCCATTTATGTTGCATAGTTTTGTTCATGGTTTTCAAGTACAAGGACATGCATCAAGTGACATTATTTTTGTTGTTGACATCAACAATCTTTTACCTTTTACAAATTGAAGAGCATATTTACTTATATGAGCCCATTATTATCCTGTTTGTTTCCTAATTTCAAACATAATTCAAACAATACGTACATATTACACATGGTTAGGTTAGTGTAGCTAGTCTTAAATAATAGTAATAATAATAACAAATTATAATCACATCTTGAAACATCCCACTGTTTAAATAAAATGAGGTCTAATAGATTCTACCTTTAGATTATTACATAAGAAACTATAATATTTCGTTAAAATATAACAGTAACATTTACTCATGTAAAATCGTGAAACACTTTTGTAAAGGTGATGATGTATAATAAATGTTTACATAGTACGATGTTGTCCTCAGTGCTGTTTGGCATATTAGGACTGTCTACTGTTTGAAGGGTTTGACTTGACTTCCTCCGTAACGCTTTAAACTAGAAAAGTCTCACTAGAATTTATATTGGTCACATCAGTTTTGAGGTTTGTGCACCGCAATATCGATGGAAGCTCAGTTGTTGCATGTGCCAGAGAGAAGAGTAGATCATGATCGCGAACTGGTTCTGTTACAGTTGCGAAAGTGCAGATAAGAAGCATTTAGCTGATTGCGAGATTATCATTAAAACTGACTCGACAGTCCTAAATAGGCTGCCAAAATATCTTCAATGGGAAAACCATGGCATTGTTCTTTCCCTGCTGTCCGCGACCCAGTCCGCATAGACATGCAACCCACTTTTGGGTAGCAAAATTTTCCACTTTCGCATTCTTCTTTTGTTTTTGCATGACGATTCGCATTCTGCGTGCATAGGAAGGGAGGAGAATTTATCGTAAAAACAAATTACTTGGATGTTCATCTTTTTTTCACCCACACCTATCACATCTGAAGATATTTAACTACTGGAGTCTTATCGATTATTGTATGCTACCTATATGTGATTTAGAGAGCTTCAGAAATTTTGGCTGCATTGTAAGGACCTACAGAGCAGCAGAGATATGCTTCTAAAAAGCATTTTTGTGAAAATCATGCACATCTGGGATGGCATGAGGGTGAGTAAATGATGAGAGAATTTTAGGGTGAACTGTTCCTTTAAGTGCGTGACCCGGAAGTATGTCAACATCACCGGCAACTGTGCGTGCTCTCTTCCAGGCTCTAAAGCCAGGCTGCGAGCGTGGATTTACATCTGTGCTCTTAAATTAAAACAAACATGAGCGTCCCGGCGTTTATCGACGTAACAGAGGAGGACCAGGTATGATTAAACGCATTAACAAGCGGTATTTGCTTCCTCACATACAGAATTTAGCAGAGGAAGACGACCATTTCATCAGGCGTATAGACGCTATCATCTGTTACCCTTTAGCTGCTCTCAATACCGACAATGGTCTGACATAGTTATGTGTGTTGTAACAATTTAACTGGCAGGAATATGTTTCCATTTGTACATATTTATGATTTTATGTTTATTGTGAGGTGTTTGCTACATGGTTGCTATGAAGCAAACGCTCTTGTAAACTTATATGTCACCGGTATATTGTGAATTATCAGCCATACTGATCTGTTGTTGCAATGTCATTGACTATTGGCTCTTCACAAGCCTCAGATATTACTCTTAAATAATAGGCTACTCTTTACTTTTAATAGTATGTACAGTTGAAGTTAGAAGTTTACATAAACTTGTGTTGAAGTCATTAAAACTAATTTAACCAATCCACAGATTTAATATTAGCAAAATATTCGTTTTGGAAAGTCGTTTAGGACATTTACTTGGTGAGTGACACAAGTAATTTTTCCAACAATTGTTTACAGATAGATTGTTTCACGTTTATTTGACTATATCACAATTCCAGTGGGTCAGAAGTTTACATACACTAAGATAACTGTGCCTTTAAACAGCTTGTAAAATTCCAGAAAATTATGTCAAGCCTTTAGACAATGAACCAATTAGCTTCTGATAGGAGGTGTACTGAATTGTAGGTGTACCTGTGGATTTATTTTAAGGCATACCTTCAAACTCGGTGCCTCTTTGCTTGTCATCAGGGGAAAATCAAAAGAAATCAGCCAAAACCTCAGAAAAAAATGTAGACCTCCACAAGTCTGTTCATCCTTGGGAGCAATTTCCAAATGCCTGAAGGTACCACGTTCATCTGTACAAACATTAGTACGCAAGTATAAACACCATGGGACTGCGCAGCCATCATACTGCTCAGAAAGGAGACACATTCTGTCTCCTAAAGATGAACATATTTTGGTGCAAAACGTGCAAATCCCGGAACAACAGTAAAACGAGTCCTATATCAACATATTCTGAAAGGCTGCTCAGCAAGAAAGAAGACATTGCTACAAAACCGCCATAAAAAAGCCAGACTACAGTAAGTGCACATGGGGACAAAGATCTTATTTTTTGGTGAAATGTCCTCTGGTCTGATGAAACAAAAATGTAACTGTTAGCCCATAATTTTCTCTACTATTATTCAGACATGTCACATTCTTAAATTTATGTAGTGATCCTAACTAACCTAAGACAGGGAATGTTTACTATTAAATGTCCACAATTGTGAAAAACTGAGTTTAAACGTATTTAGCTAAGATATATGTTAACATCTGACTTCAACTGTATACAATACTGAATATCTTTTTTGTGAGCCACCATGCTGGGGTTGTTTTTGTATGGTAAGATGTGGGTTCAACTTACATTTTTACTCATTTATAGGCCTTGGAGCTCAGATCCTATTTGAAATCTAAAGGAGCTGAGATCTCAGAAGAGAATTCAGAAGGAGGTCTGCACATTGATCTGGCACAGATCATTGAAGAATGTGACGTCTGTCTCAAAGACGATGACAAAGGTATGAAATGTCACACACAACTGATGGTAGAGCTTTGAAGGAATGCACAAACATATGATCATCTATGTGTTCTTCTGCAGATGTTGAGAGTGTGATGAACAGCATTGTGTCCCTGTTGCTGATTCTGGAGACGGAGAAGCAGGAGGCTCTCATTGAGAGTTTATGTGAGAAGCTGGTGAAGTTTCGTGAGGGTGAGCGCCCCTCACTCAGGATGCAGCTGTGAGTGCCACCTGCCTGACTTCATCTTTCCTATTTATTGTATTAGTGAAATGTTTAGACTTGCAGCACTTTATCTCAGTCCTTTCGTTACTGTGCACTCATGCTACAAGACTTTTGATCGGATGAGTTTGATTGTTCATTTTCAGCTTGAGCAACCTGTTCCACGGTATGGATGAGAACGCACCAGTGAGGTACACAGTCTACTGCAGTCTGATTAAGGTGGCAGTCACCTGTAATGCCATTGCATTCATGCCTACGGACCTCGATCAGGTACAAACATCTGCATCTCTGAAAGATATTACAGTACATATGTGTGTATCTCAGAATTCTCTGAATAATGTTTGGATCATATTTCTCTCCATAATCAAAAGAAAAAACAACAAATTAAGCACATTTAATGTCCCTTACCTCAATTGTCAGTAACATGATTATGTGAAAAAATCTTCTCGTACTGTCATTATCATCATAAATCACTTATTGTAATTTATGTGACGAAGTTATATATTATTTAAATTGCAAAGTGCAATTTGAAAGTATGCATCATAAGAAAGCATGATCATTGTACATTAAATATAGAATATGACATGCATTCACATTTAATGGATCCCCAACAGCCTGTTCTAAATGGAATTCACCACGTAAATATTAATTAACTTATTAAAACAGGCAGGACATTGTTGAAAATAATTACCATACAGTTTAATCCAAATCTACAAGAGAAAACGAATGCGCTGAAAAGTTGCATGTATTTCACGACGTGCAGTCGTGCATTAGCCACTGATCTAAAATTACAGCTGTTAAAGAATGTTAACCGATAAGTTACGATGTAAAAAAATAAAATACAGCTACAGGATGGAAGAAAATGGGCCTGTGATGTAGCCTAAAATAAACCTAATGCATTCTAAACATGTCGTGCACACAGAATAAAAGAGGGTTTAACCCGTTAAGCAGTCGACACCTCGTTTAAAATAAATGGTAATTTCAAGGCTACATACTCAAAAGCATAAATTTTTTGATGTGCAAAATTAACGCGTCAACATGGTCCGGTGAAAGTCGGGACTTTACTTACCTGAGGCGGCCAACCTGCGCTTGAAAAATACGGAAAAATGCGCCTGCACAGCGGAAAAATAACTTACAAGCACTCACAGATTTAAAGACTTTTAAGAAGATTTAAAGAAAACATCTGACTTTCAAACCAGCAGTTAGTAAATCCGCTTCCCACACAACCACCGAAGTGATTTCTATAGCTTTTCTTGTCTAGCGAGAGGACATTTTCATGCGCACGCCACGAGTGAGAGAGGGAAGCGCACGCAGCCTGCGGTGAAATTAAACATTGTATCTGTTTCAGATATCATCTGTTTTTAAGTAATATATGTATTAATTATATTTAAAATGTGACGTGAAATAATATGACAGTTATTTAAGTGCGGCTTCTGTAAAAATATAAAGCCAAATGTAAATGTGTTAAAGTGTTGAACGGTTTAATGGGGAAAAATATTAACTTAAGCAAAATTTGCAATTCCAGTGTCGACTAGCAGCATCAGAACCGTTTTGCACATCCCTACTGTATGTATTTATATATAGTGTGTGTGTTTGCGCGCGCGCGCGTGCGTGCTCGCAGTGTTTCGGTACCTTATTGCAGTATGCTGTCATTAGCAAAATTTTATTATGTGACAATTAAAAAAAAGAACTGGATATGGCTGTGCAAACTTTAAACAACAGAAGGATGCAATTTAATTAAATAATATACAGTCACATGCTCATCACGCTACAGAATGAATATGAGGTGCCGCTCTGTCATATGATTCCCACACACACGGGCGCGTGCTTTCACAAACTCAACACATTGCTGGTACTTAATTTTCATGCAGTGTGTTTAGAGTATAAACGGCTGTTAACACTTAAATTAACTCCTCTGGTGCAGCTTGGGGATTTCAGCTTGAGTCACCATGGGATTTTCTCAGCATTAATGGGAAGCTTGATATAACTAACCTGTAAAAACAGGAAGAACTCAAAGTCTGTCAAAATAAAAGTGCCGCTACCATGAAAGCACTATTCAAATGGATGCATGAAATTGAAGACACAAAATTCTACTGTATTCAAATGTCATATTCAAAAAGTAACAATAATAATCATAATGGCAATTATGTCATATTATTGTTGTTATTATCTGTAAGCAGTATCACAAATGCAAGCAGCCTTTTGCTACAGGTAATCAGATTTTGTTTTCATTAATGTTTTCGTTAATACTGAAGCTCTGTTGTGCAGCATTTTATTAATACCAAAATTAAAATAGCAATTTTTGTGGTAAAAATTATTATTATGTTTTTATTTGAGTAAAACGGTATGCATAACATTTAATTAAAATATGTAACATGGATTCTAGAAAAATTAAAACATACAATGCATAATTTGTATCTATAAGACTATATGCAGTTCTTTTAATCGTCATTTTCTGTGTAATTCTCAAAAGAATCTGAATTGATTCTGAGTTCAGTATAAATTATGGCAGAGCAGTGGTGCGCACTTAAGAGAGATGTGGAAACAAAGACGTAAGTTAAGCGCATACACTTAAGTCAAGTGCACAAACACCACTGTTTCTAGACCAGCTGTATCAAACACATGACCATTTGTCGTGTGGAGGAGTTTGGAAGTACGATCATGTTTTCCCCATTTTAAAATCACTTTACTGGCTGCCAGTTGAAGCTAGAATTTATTTTAAATTCAATAAATTCTATTTACACAACCAAGCTCCCAGTTACTTGTCAGACTTACTACATCCTTACAATCCACCTAGAAGTCTGAGATCCAGTGATCAATATCTCCTCAATGTCCCACGCTCGAGGCTAAAGCGTAGAGGAGGGAGAGCCTTTTGCTGTTGTGGGTCCTATTTTATGGAATTGTTTGGCAATCAGTATCAGATTGTCACCATTATCTGTTTTTAAATCTTCTCTTAAAACTCATCTTATAGATGTCCCGATCGATTGGCTGCCAATCAAAATTGGTAGATATTCGTCTTAAATCGGCGATCGGCCGATCGTGCCTAGATTTAGGGCCGATCTTTTTTGCAGCATGCAGGCAATCACATGTACACTGCTGCTCTAATGAGTGAGTGCTTTCTCAGCCCTTGAAGCATGACAGAATGGCAATTTCTGTTGTTGGCAATTGTAAGCCTTCACAAATTTAAACTTTCAAACACGACATAATTGAGATGAATATGCCGGTTGGTTTTTAAAAATGTGTATGAATATTAATTTGCCTATTTTCTAGAGTCGTTACGGTAGTTATTCGAGTCGTTGCACAGTGAACAGGAAGAGG
Organism: Xyrauchen texanus; assembly: GCF_025860055.1. Lineage (NCBI taxonomy): Eukaryota > Metazoa > Chordata > Actinopteri > Cypriniformes > Catostomidae > Xyrauchen > Xyrauchen texanus. Next base: position 12,780,011 of record NC_068304.1, read on the forward strand.
ATATAGAGTCTGCCAACAGGTTTAAAAACAAATTAAACAACAAATAAACATGCAAATACATGACATGAGTTGTGACAATCAGACGTTGTGTTGAGTGATAGAGACATCACTCAACACAACACAATCATGAGCGCTTTTAGCTTTACTCTCTTTAACATGAGCGCTCTCTGTGTCAATGACGTGCACTCTTCAGGTGCTCTCAATATCTCATCAGTCACTCGTCCCAATTTAAATCAGATTATTGTTGGTCACAAACCACTAATAATAAATATAACTGTTTAAACTTCAATAACGACACCACGTCTTCATGCATTTGCTTAATTAGTGATGTGCGTTACAGCAAAACTCAAAGACAGTAAACAGACCATAGATATTAATGATTTCTCACTGGAGCAGTTTTAGAGCTTGTTATGAATACATTTTTCTTATTTTTGAATGTATCTCTGCAGTGTGTGATGCTTTCATGGTTATTACTGGTTGTCAGTCTGTCACAATGGCATTTTGATATTGACAACAGAATTATTAATAACTGTCATTATGTTTGAACTTGGGCCTGTTCAAGTGTAACTGTTTACGCCACTTAAGTGGAATTGCGAAATTTTGAAATCGTTTTTATAAAAAACATTTTTTGCTGTTTATCCCATTTGTAAGTGTATGTAAGATTTCGATTCATCCATACAGAACTCAAATCCACTCCAACAGTGGGTTTGTGATTTTATTTTTGTATCTGAATGTTAAAGTTACAATAAGATATTACACCATTCTATCTTGATTTTATATGTGAGTTTTATAAAAATGCTAGCTGCACCAAGTTAAATGCATTAAGCTGAGTATATCTTTTAGTTACTTTGTTTACAAAAATAACTACTTAAAAAAACTAAAAAAACATTCTGCAGCTCTATAGGCAAATACAAGTATCGTGATAAGTATTTAAATATCGGATCGGGGGCCAAAAAAGCTGATCGGGACATCCTTAACTCATCTCTTTTCACTGGCTTTTAATAGCATGAAATGTCCTGGTCTTAAATTGTTTTGTGTTTTTATAACTTTGTATTGTACAGCACTTTGGTCAGCCTTGATGCTGTTTTTAAATGTGCTATGTGCTAACAAGAACAGAAAGAGATGTGGAAGGCCAGATGTACAACTAAACAAGAGGATAAGTACATCAGAGTCTCTAATTTGAGAAATAGACACCTCACATGTCCTCAGCTGACAGCTTCATTGAATTCTACCCGCTCAACACCAGTTTCGTGTACAACAGTAAAGAGAAGACTCAGGGGTGCAGGCCTTATGGGAAGAACTGCAAAGGAAAAGCCACTTTTGTAACAGAAAAACTAAAAGAAAAGGTTGGAGTGGGCAAAGAAACATTGGACAACAGATAATGGGAAAAGTGTTATGGATCTTAACCCCATTGAGATTGTATGGGATCAGCTAGACTGTGAGAAGTGCCCGACAAGACAGACACATCTATGGTAAGTGCTACAGGAAGTGTGGGGTGAATTGTCACCTGAATATCTGGACAAAGTGACAGCTAGAATGTAAAAGATCTGCAAAGCTGTCATTGCTGCACATGAGGATTTTTTGATGAGAACTCTTTGAAGTAGTTTAAGAAGTTCTGAAAAAAAAAATCAAATTGTAATAGTAATTTTTCACGTTATTAATGTCCTAACTATACATTATGATCAGTTGAATGCCACTTTGGTGACTAAAAGTACAAATTTCTTTCCATAAGGGCAAAATCTGTACATTATTCCAACTTTTGGCCGTGTGTGTGTATGTGTGTATATATAACTCAGCAAAAAAAGGAACGTCACTTTTGCAGGACACTGTATTTTAAAGATCATTTTGTAAAAATCTAAATAACTTTACAGACTTTTATTGTAAAGTATTTAAACAATGTTTTCTGTGCTTGTTCAGTGAACCATAAACAATTAATGAGCATGCTGTATGAGGACTGCAGATGTGGCCAGGGCAATAAATTGCAATATCTGTACTGTGAGACGCCTAAGACAGCGCTACAGGGAGACCGGAAGGACAGCTGATCATCCTCGCAGTGACCGACCACGTGTAACAACACCTGCACAGGATCAGTACATCCAGATATCACACCTGCGGGACAGGTACAGGATGGCAACAACAACTGCCCGAGTTACTCCAGGAACGCACAATCCCTCCATCAGTGCTCAGACTGTCTGCAATGGGCTGAGAGAGGCTGGACTGAGGGCTTGTAGGTCTGTTGTAAAGCAGGTCCTTACCAGACATCACTGGCAACAACGTCACCTATGGGCACAATCCCACCATTGCTGGACCAGACAGGACTGGCAAAAAGTGCTCTTCACTGATAAGTCGCTGTTTTGTCTCACCAGGGGATATAGGCGGACTCGAGTTTATCATCGAAGGAATTAGAGTTACACCGAGGCCGTGTGTCACAGCATCATCGGACTGAGCATGTTTTCATTACAGGCAATCTCAACGCTGTGTGGAAAGACATCCTCCTCATTCATGTGGGACCCTTCCTGCAGGCTCATGGCCAGTGAAGAGCCTGGATCTCAGTCCCATTAAGCACGTCTGGGACCTGTTGAATCGGAGGGTGAGGGCTATGGCTAATCCGTGCCAGAAATGTCCAGGAACTTGCAAGTGCCTTGGTGGAAGAGTGGGGTAACATCTCGCAGCAAGAACTAGCAAATCTGGTGCAGTCCATGAGGAGGAGTTGCAATTGGTGGCCACACCAGACACTGACTGTTACTTTTGATTTTGACACCCCTTTTGTTCAGGGACACATTATTCCTTTTCTGTTAGTCACGTGTCTGTGAAACTTGTTCAGTTTATGTCTTAGTTGTTGAATCTATTTATGTACATACAAATATTTACACATTTAAGTTTGCTGAAAATAAAAGCTGTTGAAAGTGAGTGGACATTTCTTTTTTGCTGATTTTATATATATATATATATATATATATCACACACTGTATATCAATGGAATCTTTATATATATTAAGGCTGTGAATTGAGTAAAAAAAATTAACTAATCACACTTTTTTTGTTTTTTGATTAATTGCTATTAAATTATGGTACATTTATAACAAACATTTAAACAAATCATCATAAATATGTTTACTTTATACTTTGTGTCAAAGAACTTGTTTAGTCATCATTTTAATTATTTAAAAGATTTTTATTTTTTTTAAGTATTCGTAGACATGAAAATCAGTGGGCATGTTGTAATTAGAATTTGCACAAAATCTTCTACCATTTTCCAGTGGACTTTTAAAAAAATAATAGGATCAAATAGGCAGATTGACTTTATATCAAACTATATTGTAAAGAGAATACTGAAGTTTAAAATCTCATAACTATTATTTTCTCTGGCTGCAGTTTGCTGAACGTCTAGGTCCTTCTCATTCTCTATCGCTTGTGTGCTGGGTCTCACAGGCGGTTTCGCATTTGAATTGGCTTTAGGTGAAAGTCAGTGAGCGGTTTCGCACAATGCAAAGAGATAAAGCAGCTTGCCTGTATCATTCACCTGCTTGCGGATGATGAATCTTAATTCTTCGTACAATAAATCCACTCCCGTGTTTATTATGCACAGGGCATGTCGTGCTCAATGAATAAGCGTGCGATGCTTCAAACAACCAGTTTCTGTATGAGGATGTGCAACTGAGTCAAGCATGTACCTCCTGAAAATGTATATATGCCAATGTTAGCCACAGAAAGTGGGGAAAACTTTGGTGAAATTTCACCCATTGTACAAAGGTGCCTCAGTTTGTTCCTGACAGGCAGCAGATGCCCTAACCCCGCCCCCATCCTAATCGTAGACTGTAAGAATGAGTAGCCTGCCAGGAACAACTCTTCACACCTTTCACCTAATTTAAGAAATTAATGCATTAATTTTCCCAGCCCATATATATATTTATTTATATATATATATATATATATATATATATATATGTATATGTGTGTGTGTATACAGGGTTGGGGTGTAACAAAATACATGTAACGGGATTATGTAATTAAAATATAAAATATAAGTAACTGTATTCCACTACAGTTACAATTTAAATAATTGGTCATTAGAATACAGTTACATTCAAAAAGTATTTTGATTACTGAAGAGATTACTTTGCATTTTATTGTCATTTTTTCATTTAATATTTAGTTCATTCAGATGGAAAACATTTATACATATAAATGATGTGATCCAGCGGTGAAACACTTTCTTATGATGTGTTACAATAATACGAGCAGACAAAGAAGTACGTTTGAAGTAAGTTTGGACAGAAGAAGTAAAAATAAACCTTGTGTAAATTGTCAGCTTTACCCTAAGCTAAAATGCTATTTCTAGCCATTTTACATGCACATGTTACCAGTCACGATCATATTTTTTATCAAGAAAATTCACTTTAGATCATAATTTCTTTTTTTCTAGTAAGACCTTTGTTATTAGGGCAAAAATCATATTCTTGATCATATTTTTCTATTGTTTGCATGTAAAAATATCTATAAATCCTTAAAACAAGATCAATTAGATGTATCTTGTTTTAGAAGCAACACTGCATAAGATATTTTGATTTTCAGAGAAAGTATTTTTAATATGTGTATTTTATCTTACTGTACGGGGTGTTTATAGTCAAAACAAGTGAATAAATCTACCAGTGCTGAAGAAGTAATCCAAAGTATTTGGAATACGTTACTGACCTTGAGTAATCTAACTGAATTTGTTACAAATGACATTTAACAGCATGTGTTCTGTAATCTGTAGTGGAATACATTTCAAAAGTAACCCTCCCAACCCTGTGTGTATATGATGACAAATACTAACCTCAAAAACTCTTTGTTACAAGATACTCATGTACAGTAATTAGGAAACAATCTGTAACTATAATCAAGCTAAAAAAAAAGTATTGTAAACTTGATTTGTGTCTTGTGCAGGTACGCAAGTGGATCACAGACTGGAATCTGAACACAGAGAAGAAACACACTCTACTCAGGCTGGTGTATGAGGCGCTAGTCGACTGCAAGAAGAGGTACCTTGACACACATTTTTAACTCCACAGATTGTGCTTTTATTATGGCATGGTCATCTGATTGCTATTATTTATGTCCTTACAGTGAGGCTGCAGCCAAGGTAATGGTGGAGTTACTGGGCAGTTATACAGAAGACAATGCATCACAAGCCAGAGTGGATGCACACAGGTATTCACACAGAGGTTTCTCTTTCTCTCAGTATCTGTCGCCTACTGCCTTACTGATATATGTGTACGGCCTTCATACCTGCTCACCCAGGTGCATCGTCCGGGAACTGAAAGACCCAAACACCTTTCTGTTTGACCATCTCCTGGCTTTAAAACCAGTCCGTTTCCTGGAGGGAGAGCTCATCCATGTCGTAAGTACAGATATTATCTTTACATACTATAGCAGGGGTACTCAAAGTTAAGATCTCTACATTTTCTTCACTGCAAAGGTCTGGAATAATAATATGCAACTTGTCAGTAGTTATATGTCTAGGAATTGATGTATCTTTTTTCAAATAACTTGCCACATTGGCAGCAATAGTACTTTGTAAAAAAAAAAATATTAGGGCTGTCGATTTAACGCGTTAATTCAGTGCGATTAATTTGACAAAAAAATAACGCGTTAAAATAATTAACACAATTAATCACACCATAACAAGGAAGATTCCTGAGAAATGCAAGCTTGTAGTACCACCTGTTTACTCCAGAGGGCAGTAAGTGAAATTTCAGCAACGCACAATTTATACAGTGAATAAAACACTTCAGTAGGAAGAACAACGCGTTCAAAACACTTGAAGGAGATTATATATATATATATATATATATATATATATATATATATATATATATATATTTAAATATTTAAAGATAACTGTATAATTATATATTGATATAAATATGTATAATCTTTATATATTTAATTATTGTTATATGAGGGGCTTTCTCAGCAAATATTTGTATATGCAATTAATCGCGATTATTTAATCGGGACACCGTGTAATTAATTTGATTAAAAATTGTAATCGATTGACAGCCCTAAAATATATATATACACACACACACACACGCCAATCAGCCACAACATCAAAATCACCTGCCTAATATTGTGTAGGTCCCCCTCGTACCGCCAAAACAGCGCCAACCCACAATCGAGAATAGCATTCTGAGATGATATTCTTCTCTCTACAATTGTACAGAGCGGTTATCTGAGTTACCAGTAGACTTTGTCAGTTCGAACCAGTCTGGCCATTCTCTGTTGACCTCTCTCATCAACCAGGCATTTCCATCTGCAGAACTGCCGCTCACTGGATCTATAGCGGGAAAGAGAGGCAACGCGGCAAGGAGCAGCAATAATGCGCATAGTGCTGAACACACTTTATTTATATTTCTCTATAGCGCTGATACGTTTTATTCCCACTCCGTGCGTGCATACACGTATGCTTACATAATCACTTAGCCAGGTGTCAGATAACTAGCACAAAGATTCAAAGCTTGGTCCGGATTGAATGTCCTTCGGTCCGGATCCGTACTGGAGTCCGCCTATTGGGTACCCCTGTTCTATAATGTATAAATGTGTAATATTTTTCCTAGAAGTCCTCTTGAGAACATGCCTCTGTCTCCTTCCAGCTCCTGACCATCTTTGTTAGTGCAAAGCTTGCTGCATATGTCAAATTCTATCAGAGTAACAAAGATTTCATTGAGTCTCTCGGTGAGTACTGTGTGAAAGTAATTACATTATCCGTCATTAGAGCAGGCTGTCACATATAATACTGATGCAATGCTGATATTTGAAATTGAATGACTTTTGAATTGCTGCTATGCTTCATAGTATGTGCTGCAGAGTAAAATAAAAGTTGATCCTAAAAATAAAAGGTAAAAATATGTTCATAGAAGCACTAATGCCGGTGTCTCACTAGACGGTTTAAATTCTATTGAAATTAACAAAATATAAAGAATAAATAAGAGCTTTTTGTTCTGTTTTAACCAGTTTTAATTGGTATACATGAGTAAGGCAATTTCTTTTCTACTGTAGCTCTACTGTGCAGTGTAATAGGGCGCGACAGTCGGGTTCTGGAAGTATCCATTTTTCTATAGACTAATTTATTTTCAACAATAACTTCCTAAACAATTAACCTTTAAAGACAGACCTACTGTGAGCTCAAAAGTTGTTTATCAATGGTATATGTGCTTTCATTGAAGCCATCAGTCTGCGTTAATTCAACTTCAATGTTTAAAAATCATGCTTGTGAACAACTACATTCCCCATGATCCTCAAGAGAGATTCACCAATCAGAGAACTGCGGCCAAGAAAGCCCCCCCAAACAAGCCCGGGAGCGGCCGCCCACTCCCATATACATATCGGAATATTTCGCCATAAATGTAAAATATATTGTTTCTATACTTCTAATCAACAACCTAAAATCAATAGTTTTATATATTCCCATAATTCTTTTACTTGATTGTTATTCGCAATGCTTCATGGGATTGTAGTTCGTGTTCACATGAAAGACAGCAAGTACACAGTCTTGTACATTTGTCTTGTCATTTTTTTATGCTTTTTATCCTCAAAACAAAATGTTTAATGTTTTGATTCGCCTCGAAGCTGGTTGGTTTGGTTCATGGCTTACAACTCTTTTATGGAATATTTTATGGAAGGCCTATGCAAAAAAAAAATAATAAATGGGGAAAAAACTTCCAGAAAGATGGTTGAAAAAGTGGGTGGGCACTGTTATAAGTGTTGTTCCTTATTAAAATAACATTCTATAAAATAAGTGTGATTTTATCTTTTTTTTTCTTCTCTCTCCTCTCCATTTGCTGCTCATGGCTTTTTGTTTTTAAATGCGCTGGACTGTTCAGCACAAGCACGCACACACGTTGCCATGGGTGACACTGCGCTGGTGGAATTTGAGACTCAGCAGTAAAAAAATTTTAAGGCAGATGTTAATTAGAGCAGAATACTCCCTGGCATTTTCTGCCACTTCAGACTAATGCTAATAAAGTGTTAATGTTACTGTGAGTTGTACACTCGCAACACCTCCTTCTCAACCCTACAGGGAATGGGTCATTGGCTTTTTACTCATTTGGATTATTTTGTAAATATAAACAGATTTTCTGATGAGAGGGTGAAAAGTCAGCTATAGCCTGCACCTACAGCAAAGTAACATCCCAACAGAGCACAACTGTGGCTGCCCACTTTTTCAGCAGCTTGCTTTTTGGAAGTATTTTTTTCTTTTCTTTATAGGGATCAGAAATATTCTACAATAAAGATTAGAATTCTAAGCCTTGAATTGCACCTACCAGCTCTGAGATCTTAATCAAACTCTACAATATGTGATTCATAGCCAAAAAGTATTATTTACCAGATTGTGTACTTGTACATATTTAATGAGAAACCCAACAACTATTTTTCATTATTATGACTGTTGTTTGAATGCCAGTACAGTGTTCTTAAGCACCAACCTACAAACTATGCTGCATGTTGTCAGGTTTAGATCATGAGCAGAACATGGCCAAAATGAGGCTGTTGACGTTCATGGGCATGGCGGTGGAGATGAAGGAAATCTCTTTTGACACCATGCAGCAGGAGCTACAGATCGATGCTGATGATGTGGAGCCCTTCGTCATTGATGGTATGGCTCAGTTTCATGGCTTTATTTTGACACCCTGATCTCAAAATTAGACCAAAGTGTATTCATTAGGGACATGCTCAGTTGCACCATTGTATTCTCACCCTTCTAGACCCCATTTATACAAACATTAAACTTTTGTTTAGTGCAGCGGTTGATTGACAGGTGAGGGGAGGTACTCCACTGATATCCGGGACACATACTGGACGGATTAGCATTTACACATCATATGCTATGTGGTCGCATGTGTTTTTCAGTACCTTCATATGTAGTTTTTGTGATCCGATCATAAAACTTTTTAGACTTGTAATTAGCGTTGACCACATGTGATCGGCTCACCTAAAATGCACCTTAATACCAGGTGTAAACGGGGTTCAAGACTGAGGAAAGATGAAAATAGTGATTTTACATGTACTTAATGAGTTTTTCTTTGAATATTTAGCTGTTCGGACCAAAATGGTGTATTGCAAGATTGACCAGACACAGCGGAAGGTTGTAGTGAGGTAGGTCATGACCTTCTATCACTTTGAAAACATCTATGTTAAACTCAGGAACATTCAAAGTAGTTTCCCCACTAAAGAAACAAAATGTAGTTGTATGCAATATGTTTTAGTGTTGGAGAACTGTAGTTTGTCTTGTATAGTTCAGACTTTGTGAACGTAGTACAGTGTATATAAACTTTTCATTCTCATAATGAGTTTTTAAATAGTTACGTTAGCAGATACTACTACTATACTAACGTGATTGTGCTTCTGTCTCACTTCCTGCAGTCACAGCACACATCGCACCTTTGGTAAACAGCAGTGGCAACAGCTGTATGACACACTGAGCTCCTGGAAACAGAATCTGGTCACCGTAAAGAGCAGCCTGCAGACACTCTCTCCCACTGCCTGACACCGCAGCGTCTGATCCAGTTTTATATAAATACAATAAAAGACTAATAAAGACCATCTTTTATTTTGCAGTTGTTTTTTATACTGTTCATGCTTCACTGTTGGCAGCATTATGTAAAGGATAAAGTGATCAGGGTATCGACTCACTCTGAAGGGTTTATTTTCATAAATGTCCAGCTGACTACTTTTTTCTGCTTATTACATAGCTAGTTAGCTAAAATAAATGGACATGAAATATTGATTTGAGTATAAGAATTAGACATGAAACTAGCAAGGTTATGTGGAGAAATTGGTTGTTTGGGAAAAGGGTTCACCCCAAAAAATGTACTAACCCTAATGTTGTTCCAAACCTGTACGGCTTTCGTCCATGGAATATAATACGAGATGTTAGGCATAGTGTTAGTCCTAAAAATACAACGTTAGTGAAGAAACTTTGTCCTTTTTGTTTGATTTTCAAATATTTTTACCCTCAAAACAAATTATTGTACTATGGCATCTCTTGTGCTCAACAGAAGAAGAAAAAAATTATATCAGTTTATTTTTGGGTGAACTCACTTTAGTTGTGTCTCATAAAACATAAGACAGCTATCACTTTGCTTTAAGAACAGTTGCTTTTGACAATGAACATTGGAACACGGTGTGATAAATTGCATGAAAAATGCATGATTTCAATGAACTGCAAAACTCAGTTACTTTCACTCTCCATTTGAACTCACAATTTCAGGTTAAAAGTTCAAACTCAAATGATGTGTTGTGTGAGATTTGCCAGTAATGTCTCTTTTTCTCTATTCACTGTGTCCAATTTCATGACCCCATCTTATTATCTGACACAGGTAGAATAAAAATGTTCCACTCTGAGAAAATTCATAGATGAGGTTTCTTATCTCTCTCATTAGACAGTGGCCCCAAAATTGACAATTATGTCACACTTAAGAATGTATGAATGTCATTGCATTAGGTAACAACATCAAACCAAGTAGCATTTTCTGGAAAGTAACTGCACTTTTCACAGCCATTTTTGCAGTGATTTTAACCAATTGGTCCTGAGATGATTGTCTTTTTCAGAGATGGATGTATGAAGTCAGTTCCTCTCAAGTTTACATGGGTGTCCTATCAGAATAACCACATGTACCACTATTATTTGACAACCAGAAGTGTTCAAATACTTTAGTATCATAATTTTTACTTTAAACAATATATGTGCAGTTTTACCATTTAAATCCTATCAAACTTTTTTTTAACAAACCAAGATTTGCTTCGGGTCCACCCAGAATTTCTGATGTCCCTACCGTGACTGACAACAAAAAACATCTACCCCCAACTGATGGTGAAAAGATCAACATACAAACATAAAAGTGCCCCACCAAAGATTGCATCCTTGTACCAGCCCTGAAATTAAACTGAAAAACTAAATTCCCAAACACAAGTGGATTGGCACCAACTTGAATACAGCAACATATAAGGAGTAATTTTCCCACTGTTGAGAAATTATCACATTTCCAGGCCCCAGTTATCCATCATTATTCATATAGTTTAAAATCCTAAGATCAACATCGTCTGGTCTTACACAAGATAAAGACAGGAACTCATACTTTTAAATCACCACACAGCTCTCAGCCAGGCTTCTTAACTGTGTCAGCATTCTTTCACTGGATTCAACTGCTGCAACAATGTCCAGACCCCTGCTGAAGGACAGTGCTGAAATACTGCAGTCTATAACTGGTCAATTATCACCAGTCTCCAGCATGAGCACAAATACATCACTGCCGTTAAATAAAGTGGGGACTTTTCCTGGCTGGAGATGATTTAGGTGAGGTACAAAAGGAGCTGATTTTCCCAGAGATATTGTAGATATGAGGCGATCTTGTTATTAAGCGATTAGGTTTATCTGGGCTGTTTGGGATGCTCTCTTGATATTTTTTAAGATATTTACTTTAAAAAATTTTTTTTTATGGTTTCCAGGGAGCATGAGGAATGAGGTCAATTGAGGTTATGTGAAGTCATGTTTTCAAGTGCACTATGGTAAGTGCTGGGTAGATTACTTCTGAATAGTAATCCGGTCCTGAATACAAATTACTTGACTAAAATTGCAATCAGTAATGTAATCCCTTGAATAATTTTTTAGGTAATCTAATCTGATAATTTTTGGATTACTTTTGTATTACCTGCTCTGACCTAACTCTTGATTATTTGATGTGCTGTATATGTGCAGGATCATTTAAACAATTTTGACATAATGTTGCTTATATGGATTAGAAACCAGCTTAATGGATACAAATATGAGAATTGATATGATGTTTGTGTTATTTGTCTGTTACTAAATAACAAAAGGCACGAAAAGGATCATGAAACACAAAAATACATTTTAACTGATATTTATGTTTTGGCCAAGATGGCAGTGTGCGGAGTGACTCCAGCCAGGTCTCCTTAGCAACCAAATTGGCCCGGTTGCTAGGGAGGGTTGAGTCACGTGGGGTAATCCTTATATGCTATAATGTGGTTCGCTCTCGGTGGGGCACATGGTGAGTTGTGCGTGGATGCCACGGTGGGTGGCATGGAGCATCCACACGCATGTCTTTGTTGAGAACTGAGATTCCTCCTCCACCACCTGGATTGAGGCGAGTCACTACGCCACCATGAGGACTTAGAGTGCATTGGGAATTGGGCATTCCAAATTGGGGAGAAAATAAAAACAATAAAAATAATTTTTTAAAAGCAATGATGTCAGTGAGGCACTTATAATGGAAGTGAATGGTGGCCAATTTCTGAACATTAAAATACTCACTTTTTCAAAAGTGTAGCCACAAGACATAAACAATATGCATGTAAACATGATTTTAGTGTGATAAAATCACTTGCTAACCTTTTCTGTGTAAAGTTATAGCCAATTACAATTTAGATTTTTGGAGTAAAAAATATTGTTTTTATTTTGAAGTGACAAAGTAAAGTAGACTCTTGGAGTTTGGGAATAGTTTACCCTGGGGGGCTTCTTGCCCCAGGTGGGGGTCATCTTACCCCAGAAGTGGCCCCTTTTAAAAAAAACTAAATTAGTTAATATTTCCATTTATTTCCCTTGATAATATATTGGATGATGTATCATCATCCTGTACATACTAAACGTATATCTATTAATGTTATAATTTATCTTACCTCATTACCTAAAATATAATCTTACCTCATCATCCCCTTTTTCATCAGTAGAGTTTAGTAACTTGCATAATTATTCATCATGAGAAGGCATGGTCTAACATATATCACTGGTAGTCTGATTTTTAAAAGATTTTAGAAAAAAGAAGAATTAGGGGATCAATAAATGATGAACAATTTACTGCCTTTGCCTGATTAATATGTAATTTTGTAATCCATAAAAAATAACTGTAATCTGATCTCTGACTATTTTAAAATGTAATTTTATATTATTACATTTCTTGTTTTGTAATCTGATTACATAATACAGATTACATGCGTTACTAATAAGAATAAGACCAATAAGAATAGAGCCTTGTTAATATGACATGTAAAGGGCAGTTGTATGAAAATACGCTTATCGGTTATAAGTGTTGACCAGATTTTTTGAATAGTAAAAGGTGCATTGCCTCATTACATTCAACTGTGCTCTTGGGAATCTTTGGGACCACCATTTTCCAAAATTCAAGAGGTTAATTACAAACAAACAGTCTGTAATATGCACCATAATCTTTAAGGGTCAAAGCCCGTGCACTAGTCCCTTGACACTAGCTCTCCATTTGTACAGCCATGAATGACTTACATAGAAGCTGTTGCCTCTGTCTGTTTTATGGGACAGTGGAATGAAGGAACAGTACAACCAAAAATTACAAATCTCTCTTCATTTACTCACCCTCATGCCATCCCTGATGTGCATGAATTTATTTATTCTGCAGAACACAAATGAAGATTGTTAGAAGAATATCTCAGCTCTGGTCAATACAATGCAAGTGAATGGTGGTCAAACTTTTGAAGGTTCAAAGAGCACAAAGGCAGAATAAAAGTAATCCATATGACTCCAGTGGTTTAATCCATATCTTCTGAAGCGTTGTGATAAGTGTGAGTGAGAAACAAATCAATATTTCAGTACCTTTTTTACTATAAATCTCCACTTTCACTTGCACATTCTTCTTCTTTTGATTTTTGGCTATTCATATTCTTCGTGCATACAACCACTGATCAAAGGTGGAGGTGTACAGTAAAAGAGGACATAAATATTGAACTGTTTCTCACCCACACCTAATATATCACTTCTAAAGACATTGATTTAACCACTGGAGTTGTCTTATTCAGGTTTTGCAGCAATTTTTCAACCAAAAGTACTGCTGACAGCAAGTTTTCAATGCCATCTAGTGGTTAATACCAAACTTGTGACTCAGCCTCAATTATTCATCATGAATATTCCCAGGAGTGTTAACCATACTCACAATGTCTGATGTATACTTACTAAAGGTAATTCATATATAAATCACTGAAACTGTCAGAATATTTAGCAACAAAGTCATTGTAGTATGTAAAATCTTTAGGTTTTTTGTTCTTTTGTTTTTGACTTTATTGGTAATTATTTGTGAAGATCCATCTGTTTTGTAGGAGGTCAATCCGCTGGAACGATGGCGTATTCCAGCTGGATGATGAAGGACTGCACGTGTTAGTCTTTTCTGGCACATGTTTGATTTTATGTCTTAAACTATTTGGCTTAGTTTAGACTTGATCTGACTCCATTAATATTTTGATCTGACTATAATTTATAGACCTAGAATTGCGAACTAAGGTTCCAATCAATTTCTGGTCATCACTTTAGATATAATCATAATTTGGTGTTTTTGATTACTCAGTCTCATTATTCATTCATTAGGTGGCAATATCGATTAGAGTCTTATGCCGGCTGGATAATACGTAGATCCCAAGGTCACAAGGTTGTTAGTTTCAAGCTTAAGTCAGTGGTTGCAGGGTTTACTAATATCATTAAATCAGGCTGCCTCACAATCAAATGATGGTTCATTTGGTCATGTGTATACAACTTGCTTAAATGAGAGTTATGTCATTGACTGCGGTACCAGAGGGTTTGCTCTCATTCCCATTCATAGTCCCTGATGGAAAATCCAGCTTATAGCTGGTAGCTGTGTTTTGGGAGATGGTAGCTGGTTTCTAGCTGGTCATGAGCTGGTCCAAGTTGGGAGACCAGCTTAGACCAGCTACCAGCTTGTCAAACCAGCTCAATGTGGTCAAGCTGGTTTTTGGAACATGGTAGCTGGTCAACCAGCTAAAGACCAACTTGGACTAGCTCATGACCAATTTGGACCAGCTCATGACCAGCTTGGACTAGCTAATGACCACCTTTGTCCCTCTCTTGACACAATAGGACCAGCTTCCATGTTCCAAAACTATCATCTTAATCTGGATTTTCCAGCAGGGAAATCATATCCTGACAATATGCTCACGGTAACATCCTATCGCTTAATTTACAGGAAATAATGAGTTTAGAAGACATTTAGAAAAAATTAACCATTTATATGCCAGGTAGAAATAAAGCTTTACATTAGAGAATCAACTCTGTTTGAATTCTGTAGAAGGAGAGGAGAAGAGGGGTTAAAGGGAAAATACAATAATGAGGCAATTCTCGCTCATTTGGATGTGCTTTGGGATAGAGATGGTGTCTTTTTGTGAGAAAGTTTCTTTGATGATTTTCTCAAAGATAATATGCTGAATGTCCCGGGTATGAATTATCAGTGCTGGGCAGAATATTTCTGAATTGTAATCGGGTACTGATTAGAAATTACATGAAAAAATTGCAACCAGTAACGTAATCTTTGTTGTCATTTGCATTTTATATGGAAGTTTCTAGAAATATGGACACGTTCCCGGAAAGCATTATACAAATGTGGTCATGCAATTTCCTTGTGGTTAGAGATCACACAAGTTATATTATGGGAATCAACATCACAAAATCGCCCTCAAAATTCTCGCTAAAGCACACATGCTTTTTTAAGTCAAGTACAAAAGCAATTATGCCACTTTATGCCACTAATGCAATTGGATTATATTGTGAATATGAAATGATGTGTATTTGGGCATTTTGATGCATTTAATGGACAAAACCTTCCAAACATATAGTGACACATGCTTAACATAGAGAGTGATAATTTAAATAATAAATAAAATGTGTTAGTCAGGAGTTAAGAAAGTTTAGAAAACATGCAAACATTCTTTAAATGCTTCTTTAAATTTGAAGTTGAATCCTTTGCAGCTGACAGGATATTAACCTTTGGAAGGCAGAGTTTACATTGCACAGTGATGTTGTTTTCTCATGTTGCCTTAGAGAAATGATCTCTGTACATCCAGTGGTCAAATACTTATTTAGACTGCTTCATCTTCAGCTGGCTAATGACAAGTATCAGGTTTGTGTGCAATTTGACGACCCTCATTCTCTCCCTCTCTTCCGAAAACACTCGAAGAGTTACTGAACATATATCGTAGGTAGTCTGATTTAGAGTAAAACATTTTAAAGATTTAAAAGAGAAATTTGTAATGCTCCATTCCCAATGCACTCTAAGTCCATCTGTATAGGGACAAACAGAAAAAACCCTGGCTCCTAGACAAATTTGTAGGCCAACAGATTAAAAGACCACCTTCAACGCTTTGGCTAAAATGAATGTTTGAAGTCAGGACCCAAAAATGTTTTGTTACTTTTCACTTTTGCATTTGTCACATTCTTCTTTGGCCAGCATATTTAGCCAGCAACTGTTTCCTTGAACTAACTCAGGTCTCAGGTTGTGTTTAAAGCCTGGACCTGGAAATTGTCCTGACAGTTTCCAATTTGGGCAAAAAGATGACGATATCCTGGACCTCAGCTCAGCTGGTGGAAACTTCAGAAATCTGCTTGCCATCTGTCCACACATCCTTCAAAATCACTGCAAAAGATCCAAGGTCGCATATCCTCTGCTCCCGGTGTGGATTGCAGAAGATTGTATCTTTGAGATCTGAGAGGAACTGTCCAGATTGTTCTCTCAATACATGGGGCAGCAAACTACACCTCAAGTTTGGACAGGAGCAGCTGGATATTTCAAGGGATTGGCAGAACAAATAAAAAGAGTCTGGCTTGAATTTCCCTGGGTTTATAATTAATCCTGGGTATTCATGTTTCAAGATTTCACACTGCCACTGGCCTAGGGAGAGCCCTAAAGAGAGCGTTCACAGGCATACAACATCATTAATATTCATGAGCCAAGTCTTACTAGCACATCTACATGCACAGAGCATAGATACCTATACGTTGATACCTCATTAGAAGCTGTTCCCATAGGCAAACTACATACGTCTGCGTGTCTGCCATACTGGAATGGTCAAGAGCCGTTGGTCAACAAATTAAAGTAATGTAACAGTCTGGAGAAATATTATTGGCATTGTGGATTAGGGCAATATAGAAAATGTAAAATTCCCGACTTCACTTCTAAAACAGGGTTTTTCGTTCAAACTGTAAATGAAGTCCTCTTCAAATGAATCATGGCAAACATCCAGAAAATTAGCACCCAGCCACCCAGTCTGTCATTTTATTACATGATGACCTGTTTCCACAACAAAGCAGTTTATGCAGCAGTCTGAGGCTTCTCCATTCACTTGCGTTAAAACCGGACCGTTCCCAGATGACGCCACAGTTGACGAATCCAAACGAGGCATCTACGTGTGTATATATCTAAGCCCCAGAGCGTGTAATCGAGCTTCTCTCATGAACGTGCAAAGGAGACTGCTGGAGTCAAGATTTATCAAGGTAAATTTTGGTCTATTTCACGTCCAAAACCATAGTAGTGTTCCAGATGTGGTTGTGTTACTTTTAAGCTGCCTTTACATCCTTTTTGGAGCATGAAAGACCCCATTTACACTGCATTATATGGACAAACACATCAAAACATCTTTGTTTGTGTATCATATAAGGAGGAAAGTCATACTTGTTTGAGACAGCAAAGGGTGTGTAAATGATGAGCGAACTTGGGTGAACTATTCCTTTAAAATCAGGTAAGCACGCTGGGAGAACGTCATACATTAATATTTATGAGCCAAACCTTCACCATAGTAGGTTTTGCGAGGCCGCTTTTCTTTCGCTTGCTACAACAATTCCGCCCATAAAGACGATCGATTTGTCAGGTCTTGACAGGTGTTACGTTGCTCAACAAGAGGTGAGGCCTCGACATTTGTTGCGTGTTGTAAACAGAAACTTATTTCCAGGAACAACAGCAAATGGCATTTCGGCCAAACCATGAATGCCTTTGGGTGCTCTCTGGAAATTAAGAAAAGTTGAATCTTAAACTTTGGGGATATAAACTAATATTCAAAGGTAAGTCACCTGATACTTGTCTTCACATACCTTTATGTTATGACGATTAAACCTGATGCGTGTTTTACTTGCTTATTAAAATTAAATTGTCTTGTGGTAACAATTAAGAACAGCTCAAAAGTCAAACCATTTTCACGTCTTATTTGGCTTTTCCCTTTAAAGCAGAAATGTAATTTCTTCTCTGAAAAGGAAGAGCTGTTATGGGCGTTTGTGGAACTCAGTCCGACTGTCATCGCGTTATGTTGTTGAATAGCCTAATATTTGTCTTCTTTCCCCATAGAAATGCTTATATTTGTTATCCTGCTGTGTCATTTCACTTTGTGTGGACAATGTGCGTGTATGAGAAAACTCCTCCGAACAGAAACTGATCAACACAGTAAAGGTGAGCAATGCTTTTATATACAGTTGAATATGTACACTTATTAAAATGTCATTATGACCTAATATGAGCCTTATGTCATGATGCCCTTTGTTTTTGTTTCTTATGAATTTTTAAAAAATATTTCAGTTTAGTTCAGTATGTATTTTTAAGGAATATGAAGACACAACCCTATAATGATGTAAAATATGTGTACTATTATGCAATGATGTATGATATTAGGTTTGATTATTGGGAAACACAATGTTTTCAGTAACAATTGATATCTCAAATGTTGGTGGATTTTAGTGTTTGTCGTGGACCAGGAGGCCAGCACATTTTTGGGACGCCACCTGTTGTTCAACCGCTTTGACTTTGAGATCTTCACCCCGGGTAATCTGGAGAGGGAGTGTTATGAGGAGATATGCAACTACGAGGAGGCTCGAGAAGTCTTTGAGAATGTCCCTGATACGGTTGAGTAATCTCATTATTAAGGAGTACTATTGATGTACAACATTTTTTGACAGTTATACAGGTTACAACAACCCCTCCTAATAACAGACATTGTTTATGTACTTGCCCATGGGTTGGTTTTGGGTAGATATGTAAAAATTAGAACATTTACTAAAAAAATGTGGCTCCTAACAAAACCTGATGTAATGTAAAAACCAAAGTGTGTGCAGCATATGCAGAAATACATGTGATATGTCTGTTCCTAATCTACAATAACAAACACTGTTGTTGATTCAATTCTGGATATTAATTTAATTTGCTTGCTCTTTTTGGTTTGACAGAATGCTTTTTGGAGTGCATATAGAGTGGGTAAGTTCCACCTGTTGGACTGAAAATAGATTTATGAAATGACTTTCTGTTAGCACAGAGAATCTGAAAGAGACTGCACACTGAGTTTTCAGCATAAGATTGTAACAAACCCTGTTTGTGTTAAAGGGATAGTTCACCCAGAAATAAAGTCTCTCACAATTTACTCACCCTCATGCCATCCCAGATGTGTATGATTTTTTTTCTTCTGCAGAACGCATTAAGATTGTTAGAAAAATATCTTTACTCCGTTGGTCAGTTTAATGCAAGTGAACAGTGACCAGAACTTTCTCCAAAAAGCACAAAGGCAGCATGAAAATAACCTACACAACTCCAGTAATTTAATCTGTGTCTTCTGAATCGATCTACTGTAATAGGTGTGGGTGAGAAACAGATAAATATTTGAGTGTTTTTTTGTTTTATATAAATTCTCCACTTTCACTTCACTTGTTTTTTTGCCGATTCACATTCGTTGTGTATATCGCCACCTACTGGTTGGGGCTGGTGAAAGGTGGAGATTTATTGTAAAAAAGGGCTCTTTGTCTTACCCACACCTATCATATTACTTCAGAAGACATTAATTAAACCACTGGAATCTTGTGGATTACTTTTAATGATGCCTTTATGTGCTTTTTGAAGCTTCAAAGTTCTGGCTGTCATTTATTTGCATTGTATGGACCTACAGTGCTGAAATATTCTACTAAAAATCTTAATTTGTGTTCTGCTGAAGAAAGTCACACATCTGTGATGGCATGAGGGTGAGTAAATTATGAGAGAATCATTCCTTTAACTATGAAGAGACCTATTCCTTTAAACATTCCTATTCCTTATTTGCACTTACAACTTGTAACAAGAATGTTTAAAAATTTACAAGTGTATAATTGAGGAATCTTTGTAATTGCCACAGTAATATGATCAATATACAATATTAGTATACAGTTCTGTGCTAAAGTCTTGGGCACATTATATGCTTCACAAAAATATTTGTCTTAAGATGGTTATTTATTATCTTCTGCTTTATTGTCAAGAGGAAATATCAGTTTTAGTTTTCGCAACATTCCTTTTACAAATAGAATACAAGTTGTATATTATGGGGCTTTTCCACTGCACGGTACAACTCGACTGGACTCTGCTCGCATTTTGGGGATTTTCCACTGTGGATAGTACCTTGTACCTGGTTCCAAGCAAGCTGAGCAGATACTAAATGTGATGTCAAAATCCTGCGGATCCCTGATTGTCAGAGAGAATTGTCACTACCAGCATCACTGTATTTCCGACACGCGACATCAACCCGCTAGTTTTAAAGTTAGCAACATTGAATTGTAAAAAGAAATGGCTGTGCGCAAAACCATGCCATGGTCAGTAAATGAGGTGCAGACTTTCCTCTCATTAGTGACGAATGAAAAAGTATTTCAGAAAATGTCTTGCCACTTAACCAGTGTCTTGGCTGCACACGGCTACCACCGGACCTACCAACAGTGTAGGGAAAACTTAAAAGTTTTAACAGAACCATCAAGAAAAAGTTGAAGTGGTTCAACCAAATGAAAGCTATCTAGACTGGCGATCAATGGGAGGGAGAGTGCCCTGGACTCTGGTTTTGTTACATTAACTCTATACTCTGCTTGAAAGCTTCACTTTATTTAGTTGACCAGCTACTGAAAAGCTTTCTTCTAAAACATTCTGGCCAATTTAACTTTTACACTTGTGTAAAATCACCATGCAACAACTGCTTTATGCAGCACAATGAGCTAGTAGCTTACAGCTAGCGGTTGTATTATTGTTTTGTTTTGCGTTTAAGAGGATGTCACGGCAGTAGAGGTGGCATGACTATGACGATCGTCCTATAATCCCACCCACATTGAGGCGGCACTAAACAGCAATGGAAAAGCAAGCTCTGAAATGTAAAGCGAGTCAAGTCAATCTGTAATGTGCAGTGTAAAAGGCCATTAGTGTTGTGAAAAGTACTTCAGTATCAAGTCGGTTCTATAATAAAACCTATGTAACGAAACCCCCTTCGGCATATTGTGGCAAGTCCCAGTTCTCCCTATGGCCAGTCCGCCTCTGCCGGTAGTACTGAGCACCGACTTAAGTCTTATTGACACACAACTGCTTTCAAATGCTCACATGCTTAATTGAGTGTGTGCTTTGTTACTCCTTTTACACTGAAAGAGATAATTCATCAAATTTAAATCATGATATCTCCAAATGTGAGTATTAAATTGCAAAAAGCTGTAATCTTAGTCTGCATGAGCTGCGTGCTTCAAATGAATGTGTGAAGCAGACCGCTCATAAACTGGAAACACCAGAGACATTGAGAGTCATTTACGTTGTATAAGATGATGAAGCAGAGCACTAATCCACTGTGAAGTGTGTATCACATATAGACTATATAATTATATAATTAAATCACAGCATTTGAGATTTAACGATAACACCGGGCCATGAAGTGAACCGTTTATGTCAGAAGAACAATTGAAGCTTCTGTCAAAACCACACGTCAAAATAAAAGCAAGATTCAAAATAAAAGCTAGATGTCTAATATTGAAGAAATTGCAATGGAAATATATTACAGCTGTATTGTAAAACTTACTATTCACTTTAGAAATATTAATAATAATTAATAATAATACAAAATTAAGCAATGTATCGAACAGGAGTGCATTTGTTCTGAATAGAAGTTTGTTAAAAATGCAATGGTATGTTGAAAAGTATGTTTTATTTGATTAGACACAATTTCAATGATGAAATTTAATTAAACTTTACGATAAGGAATTCTGGGAAAAATAATAATAATAAAAAAGGAAAAAAATGATTTGGGGGGGGACCGATTTCAATAGGGCCCTTAAAACACACAAGCAATGCATGATTAATTGAGAAACACTTGAAGGAAACATGCACATTTTTTATTTATACTTGAAATGTAACTTTTTAAATAGGCTAAAGGATTGTGTTCTATAGCACATTACAATATTAGCAAATTTTTGCTGTTGTCGAAGTTGGTATAGAGAACTGTGAAATTTCACCGCTACTGGTACAGACTACTGAAATTGTGGTGTCGTGACCACAATAAAATGTAGTGTGTGTATTTATTTTTTATAATATTTGTCTTATTTCTACATGCACTCATAGATAAAGATGAAAGTTCATCAAAAGTTGACGTAACAGCCTTGTTGGTGGGCATCATCTCTGCTGGAGTGTTTATTGTTGTAGTGGGCCTCCTAATCTGGTACTTCTGCCAGGGAAGGAATAAAGACTATGGCTTCAGAGGGTAAGGTTTTATTATTTTTAATTTGAAGGATAGCTCTCCACCACAAGTCTCTGCATTGATTTTGCTTCATGTTTTCACTCAATTTTAGCTCTATCAGACGTCGCTCCACCCGAAGCAATGCCTCCGTGATAATCCGGAGAATAGAGGAGGTCTCTCTTTATCCTATTCCTCGTACACTCTCGGATGATAAACCAGATGCTCACGGTTTACCTTCTTACGAACAGGCCATTGCCATCACTGGACCACATGATGCTCCACCTCCACCATATCCTGGGTACCAACACACCTCTCTTTTAAAGTATTCTCTTACGCAACTGCTGTCATTTTTATCACACCTTGATTATGTCATTTAGTTACCTGTTACCACCTATTTGGCAGCTCTTGTCATCAAAAACCAATTATAGCACACTAATTGCTGGAACTGGTGTCTGTGTATTCTACATAATCATCCATATATCCATAAATGTCTCAGTGTATTTATCCATAAGTGGCATGATTTTTTTTATAGTGTAATTCCTGTGAAATTATCAGATTTTTAATTCTAGTAATGTCTCTCCACAGTTCGAGGCCAGCCAGCGTCCGTCGATAACATGATTTTCTGGACTGCATCAGGATGGACTAAGCCATTTCTTTCTTGGATTAAAAACTGGAGAAGTATTAAGCCCAAGGCATTCCATTATTATTGAATTCCTTGGAATAAACTGCTAATATAAAAATGTATGGAATAATAACGTGTAATAAATAATTGCCTTTTTCATTTTGTAAATCTTTTACATTTTTTGTTTTTAGATACACAGCGTAACTCTTAAAAATGAAAAACTAGTTTATATATTAATTATTCTAGCAATAAGAAGACTGATTAAAAAAATAATATTCATATTCTGGGCTTTTTATTAATAAAATGTATCATTTAAAATGCAAGTTCTAGTCAGTTATAGAGATGCAAATGATTGAATGATCAGTGAACTGTTTCAGGTCTGTTTCACAAACCCCTGTTAATTTTTGATCCACACTACAAAACCAAGATTACCTCCACATTCTAATGTCATCATGACTATCAAGTCAGGTCAAGTTGTTTGCACTAGGCCTTGTGCATATTGATAAGTTAATTCTGTTCCTTTCATTTTATTTTAACTGTGGTGCCAGATGTACTGCATGCACATGCAGAAAGGTTGAGAGATACTTTTACTGGCATTTAATAGCAATGGGGCTGAGACTGTACAGTCACTAGCGGTTTCTGGAGGCTGAAGCATCCCTTTGATGTGTTTTACAAGATAGTGCCTGAACTGGTGTTATCATCATAGGAATATTAATAGACCTAATAATAAACTTCCTTCTTTGTTTTGATAATGTTTTGATGCCATCTGTATTGTCTCATTACATTTTTGCTCATGACATGAAAACACATGGCCTATTTATTATTGTTTGATTAACTGTGAGTATACTGTTCTGAATACTAACGCGTTTGACGCATGCGCACTACAACTTATTTGTGATTATCTTTTAATAGAAATAGCGGCCGGCGCATGCACCGACGATGAACGTGTTCGCGAGTGCTTAGTATACTTTGGTCTTTAGTGCCACTTTATTTGTTATTTTTATGTACTATACTTCAAAAAACGATTAAGTTGTACGCATTTCAATTTCATAACAATATACCATTGAATCGAATAATCTTTAACAAATATTGATTTTAAATTAATCGTCACTGGTGTAGACAGGGTGTTATCCATCCTTAAATATAATTGGAAGCTTTAAGTTAAATTAAGTTAGCTCTAAGAAAAGGTCTAACCCTATCGTGTGTGAGTGAGTGCGCGCGAGAGAGAGGCAGGCAGGCAGAGGGGGAGAGAAGAGAAAAACAAAAAACTTAGCAACGTAAAGTTTGTCGGAAGTGAATCTTTAGGAGAAACGCCAATATGGGACTTGATCCAGCAGAGCTTTTATCATGCACCACTTGAGCGCTAATAGATTTTAGTGGGGGGACACGAGTAGTGATTTCATCCAAATCCACATTACAAACCACCGCTGCCGTCCGATCCCCCCAGGACCAGCGCTCAGATCTCCGCCGGGCGGCACATAATAGCGTTTGGAGGAATATGTGACTTTCTCATCTCGGTTGAATGTGTAGCTGGATCGGGGACGTTCATCACTCCCAAACCCCGGTGGACGATGGAGAGGAATTACCCGAGCTCCAGCTTCACCGAGCCGGTCACTGCAGCGGCTCAGAGCGCGGGCTGGGCCTACAAACCCAGGTACGTGCATGAGGGATAGAGGGCGGGTCACTTCTCGAAGAAATCTCCGGTGATGGGAGGCCTAGTGCACCACCTAAACATAAAACAAGTGTAAATGCAGTTATAACCTAGTTAATGCGTTTAAAGCATCAGTCTGTTGTGCAATAATAAAAAAGTGTTGACGTGTGAACCTCTGAGGCATGTGCACAAATCACTGGCCGATCACTTTTAATAACTGTTCAACATAGTTGACACTATTATTCTTATATATATATAAGAATGTGTGTATATATATATATATATATATACACACACACACACACATATGTATGTGCACAGTAATAATCAGAAAGTGCAGGTCATGGACAGTGCCAGCTTGTTCTCATGTATAGACTTAAAGTTGACAAGAGTGTCTCTTTTCAGACATGGACGACACTTGTAAACGATCGATCAATGATTCAGAAGGGCAACGTGTCTCAAACTGTGAAGAATATGTCTTGTTGAGATTTGTCTTGCTGTCGTGAGTTTTAAGTTACAAATGTATGGAGCTAATGTATAATTTTAAAGGCATGTAATGTCAGGTCACATCTATGAACACATCAAGATTTTTAAAGAAATCTAACGGTGAAATGCATATGAAAAATTCACTTTTAGTGCTACACTGATTATGGTGGTATCAAAAAACGTTGTGAGCTGCCTACCAAGACAGCATTTTCTGCCATCATTGGATCATACACACACACACGCGTATATAGCTGACTCTGATCATGCCTGTTCGATTCCTATTACCTGATCTTATACCCTAAATCAGTAGCCTATATATATATAAAATTGCATTCAGGCAATAAAGACTACATTTAGGATCATTATGATTTTTTACGTATTGCATTACTGTAAAAAGTTTTTTTGTTTGTCACTGTAAATTACTGGGAAAAAACCCCCACAAAAACATGAGACGTAAACATTGGCTCGAGTGCGCTATGGAGGATGATCACACATTGCAGTTTTAGGACTGCTTTTTCCCCCTGGTTTTAGTTTTGTTAAGTCACAGGACAGATGTGGCCATGTCGCAAAAGAGGTTTACCATCATATGCTGAGGGATTGTGTATGCCCCCAAAAGAGGAACAAACACATACAGTTAAAAGTTCCCACGCTGAAGTTCTCTTACGAGAGGTTCTCTCGTATTGCGTAAGCTATCTTACGCTACGGGAAAGATTCATCTTTTCTGAGATATTGAAGCCAAAAAATTATCCTTAATTTTTGTATCCATTGTCAACGCAGTGCGGCAGCTGCAGACCTTGAGCGGGCTAGCTAGCGAGCTCATAGGTTGCTCTGTGGCAACTGCTGCAGCCTATAGACGAGCTTGGGAGAACTCGCATCCAATGAGAGGCGTCCGCGCGCTCACTGCATCAAAGCCCGCCAAAATGGGCGTGACTAGAGTGCATATAAGCGTAGTTCGTAGGCTGGAACCCTGATTTTCATCTCTTCAGCAAAGCTCTCCGCATCGCTGACCTGGAAGCCGCGTCGCCGTTCGAGGGGCATCTAGCAAGCGTGGACAGCGCTAGAAGAAGCCGGCCGTCTCAGCCACCTTCAGCCATCCTGCGAGCTACGCCATCCGACGACGTATCCTTTTATTCAGCAAGCTAGTTCTCACGAACTATTCACAAAAGAGTACGAGCGTCTTTTTCAAGATGCCTCGCTCCACTTGCGCCTCATGTCGCGCCCTTCTCAGCACAGGAGACCGCCACATCATCTGCGCTCTCTGCCTGGGACTGGGGCACGCAGAGCTCGCCCTCACTGAGGGCGGATGCGATTTCTGCGAGGAGCTACCGATGTCGACCCTGCGGGCTCGACTCGAAGCGGTCAGAGCAGAAACCGCCGCGCCGCCTTACCCTCAGCCGCGCAGGAAGAAGCGCCGCTCACAAAGGCTGCCGGAAACTGTGGTTGAAGCGACTGCCTCGCCGGAGCCTCTCCCTCGAGCATCGCTTTCACCCTCCCCGCCCCCCCGCGACGCGCAGTTGCCGCCGAGCGGCCGCACTGCTGCCATCTCGGATGACGAGGCGGAGGATAAGGGCCGCTGTTCCATCATGGCTTCGGACAGCGAGGAGTGGACAGGCTCCCAAGCCTCCTCGGCCCAGGAATCCAGCAGGACCCGCGCCGGAGTCGAAGGGGAGTTAACACGCCTCCTCACACAGGCCGTCGACCGCCTCGGGCTCGAGTGGTCACCGCCCCCTGAGCAGGCACCCAACAGACTCGACGGCTGCTTTCTTCAAAGCCATCGCCGCTCTACACCCGCGGCCCGGGCCGCTCCCTTCCTGCCGGAATTACATACGGAGCTTGCAAAGTCGTGGAACGCTCCTTTTTCAGCCAGGACCCGTTCCCACGTCTCCACCTCTCTCGCGTCGGTGGACGGCGCCACTGAGAGAGGCTACTCCTCCATCCCCCCGGTCGAGGACTCGGTAGCAGCACACCTTTGTCCGCCCTCCGCGAGATGGCGTTCCAAGCCTGTGCTCCCGTCTAAGGCCTGCAGAGCGACTTCCGCCTATGTTGGCCGCGCCTATTCCGCCGCCGGCCAAGCCGCATCTGCTCTGCACTCAGTGGCCGTTTTACAGATCCTACAAGCAGACCTTCTTCGGGAGTGGGATGAGAAAGGCAGGCACCCAGAGGCTGTTACTGATCTACGAAGCGCGACAGACCTCGCCCTTCACGCTACCAAAGCTGCAGCCCAAGCTCTAGGGAAGTGCATGGCCTCGCTGACTGTGACCGAGAGACACTTATGGCTAACACTAGCCGACATGGGAGAAGCAGAGCGCTCCACGTTCCTCAACGCACCGCTCTCTCCGACCGGTCTCTTCGGCTCCGCGGTGAGTGGCATTGTTGACCGCTTCTCAGAAGTCCAGAAAGCCACCCAAGCCATGAACCTCTTCCTGCCGCGTCGCGCTAGCTCCTCTGCAGGCCGCTCACGTGATCAGCCTCCTGCACGAGCCTCTTCACAGCGCCCAGTTCAACAAACTCAGACTTCTCAGCGTCGACAGGGCGGCTGCCCTCGATCGCGCTCAGACAGCCGCCGCAGACCGCCGCCCCCGCGGGCCTCGATTTAAGGTAACGCTGAAACCAGAGCAACCGAAGTCTTCCTAACTTTGTTGAACAAACGACGGCTCAGTCCCGCCGCGGCCGGACCACCGTCAAAGCTTTGCCCCCTGTCAGTCCCCTTCTCTCAGGCTACTACAGTGGTGAATTTAGCAGCCAACAAGCCGGTGACACTGCCCGCTTGCCTGCACTCAAACGCCGTTTTCACGGCGAACCAAATAAATCTTGTAAAGAGCAAACATATTTTATGTGTAGAAAAAGTGCCCACAACCCAGTGTTCGCCCCTACACACAAGCATAACACATCCCGTGCCCCTATCAGAGCACGCTCTCATAAAGCGGTTACGAACCGCTCGAGCGTCAGAGTCAATGAAGGCGCCCACAAATGCGTGCGCGCGCCCATTCTCTGCCCGCTCTGTCACACGACCAGCCCTATGTGTAGAAACTGTGCCCACAATCCAGTGTTCACTTCTGCACACAAGCACTGCATGTCTCGTGTCCCCACCAGAGCACGCTCACATAAAGCGGTTACGAACCGCTCGAGCGCTAGAGTCAATAAATGCGCCCACAAATGCGTGCGCGCGCCCATTCTCTGCCCGCTCTGTTACACGGCCAGCAACCATTCCTCTGTGTGTAAGTCCCGTGCCCATGACTATGCTTGCGCATCACGTAACAGATGTGACTCTTTCCCCATTCATTCCAATCGGAAGTCACTCACAAAACAGCCTGTTCATGCTGTCTGCGAGCAATCATGCATGAACACACTAAACGCGCTCACACATTTTGTTCAGCGCTCTGTGTGCGGCAATCAGAGCGAATTGGCCATTCACCCTCTAGCGTTACGCTTCAAAGCGTGGGAAGCTATTCCAGGGATATCCAAGTGGGTGTTAAGCACAATACAACAGGGCTATTTGCTACAGTTCGATCGCCGCCCCTCGCTTCAGAGCGGCTCGAAACCACTGTGAACACGGAAGCAGCGTGCATGCTTCGTTCAGAAATAGCAAGCCTTTTGTGCAAAAGGGCCATAGAAAAAGTGCCACCCTCTCTGAGCGAGTCGGGGCTTTACAGCCGTTATTTTCTTGTTCCCAAGAAAGACGGCGGCCTCAGACCCATATTAGATCTCAGGGTTTTGAACAAGGTGCTTGCAAAAGACCGTTCAAAATGCTTACAATCAGGAAACTCCTCGCGCATGTGCACCAGGGGGACTGGTTTATTTCTCTCGATCTGAAAGATGCATACTTTCAGATTCAGATAAATCCCGTCACAGGCCATTCTTGAGATTCGCCTCGACGGCCAGGTTTATCAATACACCGTCCTTCCGTTCGGCCTGTCCTTAGCACCCTGTACTTTCACGAAGTGCATGGATGCGTCGCTCGCACCCCTGCGGAGTCAGGGTTTGCGAATTCTGAACTATTTGGACGACTGGCTGATTATGGCTCAGTCACATATGGAGCTTCTGTCTCACAGAGCAGTTCTCCTCAGCCATCTGAACAGTTTGGGTCTTGCAGTCAATTGGACCAAGAGCTCACTACAGCCCAGTCAGACCATTTCCTTCCTTGGAATAGAACTAGACTCCGTGGCAATGACGGCTCGCTTATCTACACAGCGCCGCGCGCCGTGTTCAGCGACTAGCCGCATCTTTTCAGATGAACAGCCTCACGCCTCTGAAGAAATTCCAGAGAGTGCTAGGTTACATGGCCTCAGCCGCAGCAGTACTTCAGCTGGGTTTACTGCACATGCGCCGCTTCAGCATTGGCTAAACACCGGCGTCTCGCCGGGCTTGGGCCACAGGCCGCCAGCCCATCAAGGTGACTCAGACCTGCATATCAGCTCTGCAGCCCTGGACAGTGGCCGAATGGTATCAGCGGGGAGTGACAATGGGAGCTGTATCTCGCCGAAAAGTCATCTCGACAGACGCGTCCAACACGGGTTGGGGCGCGGTCTGCGAGGGCTCTCCGGTTTTCGGCCTATGGTCAGTTCAGGAAAAGCTCCTTCACATAAATTGTCTGGAAATGATAGCGGTCGAGTACGGCTCGTGCGCTTTCTCCCGGTCATTCAGGGTCACCACGTCCGTGGTCCGTTCGGACAACAGATCTGTGGTATCCTACCTAAACCGTCAGGGCGGTGTCAGATCCAGGAACCTCTTCCATCTGACAAAGCGCATACTGAGTTGGTCCCAGTGCCACCTGCGCTCGCTGAGGGCGACGCTGCGTGCCAGGCCACCTGAACGACGGCCCGGACAGACTGTCCAGAGACAATATTCCCCCAGGGGAATGGTCCCTGCACGCTCAAACAGTCCAGACGTTATGGCACCTATTCGGCAGAGCAGAGATAGTCCTCTTTGTGTCCAAAGAGAACTCTCACTGCCCAATATTTTTCTCAAAAAGCGAGGACGCGCTGGCCCAGGACTGGCCCAGACGCCCGCTTTACGCCTTCCCTGCCGTCTCGCTATTGCCACAGGTAATGCAGAGGATCAGGGAAACGCGTCACTCGGTGCTCCTCATAGCCCCGCGTTGGGAGAATCAGACATGGTTCCCGGAGCTTACGCAGCTGTCACTGACAGCGCCGTGGCCCATCCCAGTGAGAGCAGATCTCCTGTCTCAAGCTCGCGGCACAATCTGGCATCCCCACCCAGAGCAATGGGCGCTGCATGCGTGGGTGATCAACGACTACCCGTCGCTCTGCCAGAAGGAGTAATAAACACCATCATACATGCTAGAGCCCCTTCCACGAGAAGACTCTATGCGTCAAAATGGTCTGTGTTCTCAAAATGGTGCACCGACAGAGACCTGGACCCGCGGACATGTGGGGTGTCGTCGCTGCTCGTATTTGTACAAGAGCTGCTGGATAAGGACAGATCCCCATCCACGCTCAAAGTGTATGTGGAGGCCGTTGCGGCGTTCGTTGAACCCCTGCACGGCCAGTCATGGGGTAAAAACGAGATGGTCATCCGCTTCCTCAGGGGAGCTAGAAGGATGAACCCCCCGCGCCCCCCATCGGTTCCTATCTGGGATCTTTCTATAGTTCTCGAAACTATGAAATCTCCCCTTTCGAACCACTTCAATCCGTGGATTTGAAATACCTTTCACTCAAAACCATTTTTCTGACTGCCCTGTCATCAGTCAAACGTGTGGGAGACCTTCACGCGCTGTCTGTCAGCGCTGCGTGTCTTGAGTTTGGACCAAGTGACTCCAAGGTCATTTTAAAGCCTAGACACGGCTATGTTCCCAAGGTGATCGGTACTCCTTTCAGAGCACAGGTCATTTCCCTATCGGCGCTGCCAGCACCGGATAGCGAACGCGACGCCAATCTCCTTTGCCCGGTCAGAGCACTGAGATTGTATACTGCGCGCTCCGCTGCTTTCAGACGCTCCGAGCAGCTTTTCGTTTCGTTCGGAGGGCGCACCAAAGGTCTCGCCACCTCGAAACAGACACTATCTAGATGGATAGTGGACGCCATTGCTGCTGCATACGCGTCAAAAGACCTGCCATGCCCGTTGGGCATTAGGGCTCACTCCACTAGAGGCATGGCATCCTCGTGGGCATGGTCCAGCGGGATTTCCATTCACGACATATGTGTGGCAGCGGGATGGACTTCCCCCCTCCACCTTTGTCAGATTTTACAATATGGAAGTGCCCGCTCTGCAGGCAAAACTACTAGCGGTTTAATACGTTACAGCTCACCTGGTGAGCTGCACTGATGGGACACATTCCACACAGACCGGCACCGCCGCTCTGTCGTTCCCTTCCCACTATGTGCTTATGTATTACACAATCAATGACCCGCATTCTTGCCGGCCAAATATTATTTCCCCACTCATAAGGGGTCCCCGGGTCCCCCTTAATTCCCTGGGGCTCATACAGTGGATGCTTGGCGCGCACGGCGTTGACAATGGGTTCCCGTAGCGTAAGCTAGCTTACGCAATACGAGAGAACCTCTCGTAAGAGAACGTATCGGTTACCTAACGTAACCTCGGTTCTCTCTAGATGAGGGAGCGAGTATTGCGTAGCCGGCCGTGCTTCGCGCCACGGCGACTTTTCGCTTCAGTCAATGAAAACCAGGGTTCCAGCCTACGAACTACGCTTATATGCACTCTAGTCACGCCCATTTTGGCGGGCTTTGATGCAGTGAGCGCGCGGACGCCTCTCATTGGATGCGAGTTCGCCCAAGCTCGTCTATAGGCTGCAGCAGTTGCCACAGAGCAACCTATGAGCTCGCTAGCTAGCCCGCTCAAGGTCTGCAGCTGCCGCACTGCGTTGACAATGGATACAAAAATTAAGGATAATTTTTTGGCTTCAATATCTCAGAAAAGATGAATCTTTCCCGTAGCGTAAGCTAGCTTACGCAATACTCGTTCCCTCATCTAGAGAGAACCGAGGTTACGTTAGGTAACCGATACGTTTCCACGCTAGGGCTTTAGTTTTCATGGTGACTCACAGTTGTCAGTTTGTCAATGCCAAGGTAACTTGTATTGCTTTTAGTTGTTTCTAGCTTGCTAAGTGTGCTAATATTTTGATGAAGTTAATAAAAAATAGTATATGTCTAGTGAATCTTCATGATTTTATGATGATGGTTGCAAACAGGTTTCGTAACAACATGAGGGTGAGTAAATGCTGACATAATTTTCATTAATAGTTAATTAAACTTACCCCTTAAGTTGTTTAACATACACATAGGGGTCTGTTTAGCACTATTTTGCATTGACTGTCAGATAAGACCACCTTTCACTTTTAACATCGGAGTTATATTAGAAACAGGTGCCTATTTCATATGTAAGCTACCACTGATGGATCATCCAATCATGGTTTTGTCAGTTTCATTCTTGTAACAGTGAGAGGACTTAGCTTCCCCAAAGCTTGATTTTGGTTGACTTAATCTCCATAATTGCTGTCTGTATTGCTGACTAAAATAGATCAATGTATAGGAAACAAACAAACTAGAACAGCAACTGGTCATCCATTCTACACTGATGCCATCAAAAACTGCTAGAAATGTCCACAGCTGTGACACATCCTTATGGCATTCATTTTTCTCTTGGATAAACATATTGTGCAGACTGGCCTCTCTATTTACCATGAGATGAGGCTTTGCTAAAATAATAACAGACAGACTCACCAACTTTAAGTTATGGTTTCCTTGTCATTGTAACTGGTGCTTTGTTGCCTATTTAGGAAGTATACCTAGCACAATTTACATTGTGATGATATACAGTCTATAAAGGAAAATTGGTTTGCCAGTTTAAAAATGCAAACTACATCACAGAATATTCACATGTTTTAGAAAATAGGATATCAGCTATACCTGCTGTGGACTAGGCCTATACAGCCTATTATTTAGGACTTTGAAATACATTGGTATTGCATCAAAAGAAATAGCAGGCTTTGGATCTGCTTTCACCCCTTATTTTAATTTAGGCTCTAATCTGCTTGAATGAGCATGAATTTAGTTTTGTCTTAATGCATTCATTCTATATTAAGTATAGGCCTATACAGTAAAGGTCAATATAATTTCCAATTACGCTAATGTAAGGGCAAATAATATTAATACAATATGTGGCCCAGTGTTTGTTCATGTGTTAGTTTGGCAAACACTGCTGTTGTTTAGGCCTATGCATTTTTTTTATTCTGCCTATATCATTAACTAAGTTTCCATCCAAGTATTTTTTGCGAAAATTTTAACACATCAAAATAAAGCTGATTGAAACGCAATGCAACATAATATTTTTCAGTTTAACTAGTGCATAAACTATTGATTCTTCAAATGTAGCGAAAAACTGGTTTGGAAAAATTGGCACTAATGCAAAAATGTTGTGTCACATGACAGAATTTACCCCAATACTTAGCCTGTTAATCATGATGATGGTATACATCCTTAAAAGCCAATTTATTGTACGTGATTATGGATTGATCTTAATGGCATAGCACAGATCCGAAGCTGCAAACGTGACACTTTTAGGAGTGCCAACACAAATACAGATGAAACTCGAAAAATTAGAATATCGTGCAAAAGTTCATTAATTTCAGTAATTCAACTTAAAAGGTGAAACTAATATATTATATAGACTCATTACAAGCAAAGTAAGATATTTCAAGCCTTTATTTGATATAATTTTGATGATTATGGCTTACAGCTTATGAAAACCCCAAATTCAGAATCTCAGAAAATTAGAATATTACATGAAATCAATAAAAAAAAAAGGATTTTAAATACAGAAATGTCGGCCCTCTGAAAAGTATAATCATGCATATTTACTCAGTACTTGGTTTGGGCCCCTTTTGCATTAATTACTGCCTCAATGCGGCGTGGCATGGATGCTATCAGCCTGTGGCACTGCTGAGGTGTTATGGAAGACCAAGATGCTTCAATAGCGGCCTTCAGCTCTTCTGCATTGTTTGGTCTCATGTCTCTCATCTTTCTCTTGGCAATGCCCCATAGATTCTCTATGGGGTTCAGGTCAGGCGAGTTTGCTGGCCAGTCAAGCGCAGTAATACCATGGTCATTGAACCAGGTTT
Organism: Xyrauchen texanus; assembly: GCF_025860055.1. Lineage (NCBI taxonomy): Eukaryota > Metazoa > Chordata > Actinopteri > Cypriniformes > Catostomidae > Xyrauchen > Xyrauchen texanus. The sequence goes on from NC_068304.1 coordinate 12,814,157, forward strand.
TGGTACTTTTGGCAGTGTGGGCAGGTGCCAAGTCCTGCTGGAAAATGAAGTCAGCATCTCCATAAAGCTTGTCCGCTGAAGGAAGCATGAAGTGCTCTAAAATGTCCCGGTAGACGGCTGCGTTGACTCTGGACTTAATAAAGCACAGTGGACCAACACCAGCCGATGACATGGCTCCCCAAACCAACACAGACTGTGGAAACTTCACACTGGACTTCAAGCATCTTGGATTGTGTGCCTCTCCATTCTTCCTCCAGACTCTGGGACCTTGGTTTCCAAATGAGATGCAAAATTTGCTCTCATCAGAAAAGAGGACTTTGGACCACTGAGCAACAGCCCAGTTCTTTTTTTCTTTAGCCCAGGTAAGACGTTTGACATTTGAAGTCCATGTCCAGGACCCGTCTGTGTGTGGTGGCTCTTGATGCAGTAACTCCAGCCTCAGTCCACTCCTTGTGAAGCTCCCCACACATTTGAATGGCCTTTTCCTGACAATCCTCTCCAGGCTACGGTCATCCCTGCTGCTTGTGCACCTTTTTCTTCCACACTTTTCCCTTCCACTTAACTTTCTATTAATGTGCTTTGATACAGCACTTTGAGAACATCCAACTTCTTTTGCAATTACCTTTTGAGGCTTTCCCTCCTTGTGGAGGGTGTCAATGATGGTTTTCTGCACAGCTGTCAGGTCAGCAGTCTTCCCCATGATTGTGAATTCAACTGAACCAGACTGAGAGACCATTTAAAGGCTCAGGAACCCTTTGCAGGTGTTTAGCTGATTAGAGTGTGACACTTTGAGCCTACAATACTGAACCTTTTCACAATATTCTAGTTTTCTGAGATTCTGAATTTGGGGTTTTCATAAGCTGTAAGCCATAATCATCAAAATTATATCAAATAAAGGCTTGAAATATCTTACTTTGCTTGTAATGAGTCTATATAATATATTAGTTTCACCTTTTAAGTTGAATTACTGAAATTAATGAACTTTTGCACGATATTCTAATTTTTCGAGTTTCACCTGTGTCTCGTGTCATGCACATCAACAAGTGCACAGAGAACAAATGAATGGCCACTGTTTGAGATTAATTTAATTGCGGTAGTCATCCGTTAATTTAATAAAATTTCTTTTCCACACCATTCAAAATAATAGACGGCAGTCATGGAATTAACCCACAATACAACAAAATGTCATTTCTATGCACAGAGTTTTTAAATTAAAAATAAATTTACAACACTAGAAGAAAAGCATCAGTGTGCTTATTTGGAACATTAACACGTATCTCAAATCTTTACAAATATTGTTTAGCTTACTTTTGAAAAAATGCTGGCAAAATTCCCTGTATTAAATTACTAAATGAATAAAGCACTAAATTATATATATATATATATATATATATATATATATATATATATATATATATATATATATAAGACCTATATATGCTTTTCTTTACACAAACTAAAATTAGCCTTACCCTTTTTTCTTTTTCAAGAACTACTTTTTTCAAGACTAAACTATCAGAACTATTTATCCAATGCTGAGTTCACATTCAGAAAATTGGCTTTTGAACATATTGAAATATTTTAAATCTAACTATCTTTATCTCAGATCGCATTTGCTGAGCTTCTTCAGAAAATGTCAATTGCATTATGATGCTAAAAATAATTTGAGATGACAATCAAGTTCAGTTTGTCATTAAAAGTTGCTGAAAATATACAGGATAATGCAGTTGTGATGGTGATGTTTTAGATTAGATGATTGTTCAAAATAGCCTATTGAATATCAGGAATGTAAACCCTGATATTACACTGCATAAGTTCTTCTTTAATAGCTTTGCACACAGCATATACACATCGATAAATGGTCCTTATACTAAAATCAAAAGTTTCCACCACTACTTTGTGCTGATTGAACAGGGTCATGGCGATTCGCTTTCGGGTCGGAACTGGTGGCAACCTGCGTTAAGCGCATCATCAGGACCAATATTACAGTCCTATCAGAAGGTCAACTGTTCCCTTTTGATTGCAATTCCTCTTCTGATTGCTTTTATTTGTTAATTAAAATGACAGTAACCTGACTAATTTCAAAGAATTGTCTCAATACTCTCCCCATTTTACAAAGGCTTCAGGGAAAAGAAAATCAGGGGCATCTGGGAGGCGAAAGGTACACAATTAGCAATAAACACACATATCTGTATGGAAACGGATTAAGGGCAGATTTCTTTTGCGATAAACCAAAACTTGCGTGACAAAATGTTTTTTTAGGCATGACGTCACCACGCACACCATTTTTATCGATAAAAGGCCATCAATGGAAACAGGTGGAAGTGGCAAAGTGTATGGAAACTAGGTTATTGCTAATATTGTTAATATTTTGCATATTGTTGGAGCTAACAATTGTGGGGTTCATGGTAAAATTAATAAATGTCATTGTTTGAAATTAAGGACTTGAAGTTCTGTTGACACTTTGTATGCCAAATAAACTGTTTTGGTACATGATGGGTGGTGACCCATCCAATGACTTCCAATGTAAAATCTGGGTTATGAAGCAAAGCCTGTTGAGAACCTCTGCGCTGATGCACTATAAAACTTATCATTATTATTATTCATAAGTTTATTTATTGGACATTGATATCTTTTGTCATATTGCTATTGCCACCGCTTCACGATGTGCCTAACAGCACCCCTTACACTTGGTATCCCTTCTTTTGTCTTATTGCTGTAATATAATACACCATTTGTTATTTCAGAATACGACAGGTAAAATTGCACTTTATTATTCTCATTCTAAGACACCTAAGGGATATGAACTAACTTGACTTGCTGCTTATTGATTCCTAACTTAATATAGTGTTGTCTCACTATATGTGAGTGCTACCTTTTTTGCTTTTTACAGTTTGAATTATGATTCTACACATCTGGACTCTGAGCTTCTCCAAAGGCAGACCTTTGCCTCTAGTCACCAGCCCCCAACGTTTACCACATCACACCACCTCATAGGTGAGCACTCAGTGGTTTTTCTGGTTACTATGAGACACAAACTCTGTCATAACCTCATTAGCTGCCAACCGTGACAGAATTTTAGCTGTGGTCCTGATGAGAAGACTGTTCCTAACAGTAGGCAAGAGCATTATTCTACCTTCTATCATAACTCATTTTGGCCAAATCCCAAAGACTAGGTTATAGTACTTTGTTTTTTAGGGTGCTATTTCGACCCATGCACAATCAAGCGCTTAGCCTTTCAAAAGTATACTGTTTTGACCACAAGTCTATTCAATTCTTTATGATACTCTTTTAAAACAGTGAATGCCAGGTTAATCCACTGACATTTAATAACAACATTATACTTAACAATACTTCAATCGACTTAAAATTGGACTACTTCACCCAGTATTAGTGTGTGCTACCTATGCTTATTAGAGCACTGTGTCATTAAATTAGCAACATGCTAACGTCAAACCCTTTTGGAATGAATCTCAAGTCCACACGCTTCACACGAGGAGCTTTATTTGTGTGATGCATGTGAGTGACCATGTGAGTTTCTGTCTATCTAGACGATTTTAAAATCAATCACTTATGAGGTTCCATTTAATTTAGGATGCTGTCTTAGAAAGGAAAAACATAGACACAGAATCATTGACACACCCTCTTATTTCCCTTTGGCCCCTCTCTGTCAGGAGCGTTTGACCCAAATCAGCACAGCACATCCAGCAGCAACACTACTGAATCATCAGTCATGAATTTTCTCTCCTCTATTGAATCACGAGGCCTTCAGGCTGGACCTGCTGGCTCTATTCTTCTCCCTCCATTTAGAAGCCCCTCATGGCAAACTGGTAAATTCAGTGATACGATTTTAAATTATGTGTAAATGCCACCTGAAATTGACCAAACCTTCTTTTATAGGTGCCAACAGCTCAACAGAACTCTTTCTTACTGGAGGCCTTCATCTATCAGGAACAAATCCAACCCCATCTGCACTCTCGTCCTACCAGCACCCTATTGCCTTTCCTACCAGAAGCTTCACCACTACATCAGCACTTACTCTTCAGGACAGCACTTTGAGCTCGTCAAATGGTCTGTTATCCCCTAACGACTCTCTTCTCCAGCTCAAATCCACCCAGAGCTCTGTGCCAACCGCACTTGCTTTTGACAGCCTTGGTGTTATGGCTCTTGGTGCTGGTCTGCCACCCCAGTCCTCCACATATCGCTCAGCACAAGAGTCTGCCCCACATCTCCTTCAACCTCAGTTCAGCTTGCTGCCCACCATCTTGGGCACCTCCCAGCAGGCCCCTCAGCCTTACGGTGCCCCGGTTTTCTCAGGCTCGATTGAAAGAGCACTACAGCGTGAATGTAGTGTGATCAAGCACCACCAGCGGCCTTCCAGCACCCAGCCGGTCCAGGAGCAGCTCACTGGTGGTGCTCAGCACTCCCTACAGGGTTACCTGCATGATGATAGTGACGTTTCTTATCAACAGGACCCTTCCCCGCACACACCAGTACCCTGCAGCCCTGTGGCTGAACCTTCGCATACTGTTAATGGCAGTATGCAGCAGAAGACTTCTCAAGCAGCACTGCAGCAAACTCAGGCCTACACTACTTCTGTTCCCTCCCCTGTGTTTTCTGGGTCTTCTGGAATAAAGGTTAAAGATGGCTCTTCCAAAATGGCTCAACATACCAGTGAGAGCACAGACACTCATGCCCAGGCAAGCTCTCCAGGCCTGCAGCATCAGAGCTACACCTTCTCAGCCCTGAAACAAAACTCGGTGATTGCTAGCCAGTTGCAGCCTTACACATCCGCACATCTGCTTCCAGGGCTGGTGTCTGTTAGCGCCTCACATGCTTATGTCACCTCTCAAAGCAACCTCAGCCAAATACAAGCCTTCTCTTCTAGTTTACCTGAGAAGCTACCTTCAATTTACAAGACTGTTTCGTCATTTGCTAGTCAGTCTGGAGCTGAGACATCTGTGAGCCAGAATCTTATTTATTCTTCTAGTCAACAGCAGGATTTTCCAACTCCAGGAAACAGGGAAGGGTATGAGACACAAGTGCAAACACATTGCATGGGAAGTCCTTCTCAAAGCTACTCTTCCAGCCACTCTCAGGGCCCGGCAACCATTAGTTTCTACACCCAGGGGCCAGCATCTACTTGCATTCCCTCGCAGAACTTTGTGTCGGATCAACCCCTAACCCCAAGCCCAACCTTCTCACCCAGTCATGCCCGGACTTCATCATCCACTAACCCAACCCAGGACTATATTCTAATGCAGTCTTCAAGTAGCAAGACTGATAGTGCCCTAATACAACACAATTACTTATTATCTGTCCCGTCATCAGCGTCTCCTGCCACTCACACGCAAGCCTTACCGAACGACCAGTCTTCGGTTGAGTTGAAGCCAGCCTATGGCAAAAGTGAACAAGATGAACAAATGTTTCTCTCCTCCAAAGAGGGCTCTGGAGAGCTTCCTATTGAGGATGTGCAGGCGTTACAGAAAGGCTCTATTGGGAGTTCACCTAAAACCCTTACACGCAATGAAATTGGGGAGCAGAACAATGATGTGTATGTCCTTTCAAAGATAGAAGACAGACAAAACACTCAAAGTGTAATTCGTAGTAACTCCCGGTCTGAGGAGCAGATCATAGGCATAACACATTTGGAAACAACAAAAGAAGAAAGGATGATTCCTCCAAGACAACTTGCTCAGCTAGTTACCAGTGCCAACACTCCCACTGACCCAAAGAGTAACCCTTTGTTGATGCACTCCACCCATGCACCTTTGAGAGCTGACCAGCTGAAACAGCAAACACTGCTTCTGAAAGAGTCTAGCTCTCAGCAGCAGAACCATCAGAATCGTATCAGCAGAGTTCAGCAGGCAGATCACAGACAGCTGTCTGAGGACCAAACGCAGTTTATTCGAGTTCCCAGTGCCCAAGTTTTGCTGGAGCCATCTCACATGATTGTCCTTCAACAGCCTGTGTTCACCTCAGGACAGAATCAACCCAAGCAGACAATGTACATGCAGTCTGTACCAGTCCAGTATCTCCAAATGAATAGCGACACCATAAGTTTGACTGTTAATGGGCATCACAACCACCAAGTCCTCAACTACGCAGAGTCCACTAAACAGAACCCACCTAAAAAAGACAACTTTGGCCAATTAAATTCTCATGAAGCAAAGCAGAACTTTCCCCTAAGTTCTGTATGTTTTCCTGAGTCCATGCTATTGGCAGATGAGAGGCACATCCTCTCAAATGTAGATGACATTCTGGCTGCTACTGCAGCTGCCTGTGGCGTCACACCACAGGACTTTGTCAAATCCACATCCTCTGATGGAGAATTGTCATCAGTTGCCAACGCTACAGATTCCAAGTGCCATTTTCAGACCGTTGAGAACAGACTTAATAGTTTCCCTTCTCAGAATATGAACATCTCTAACTCACAAACAATGACTATAAATGGTGCTCAAATGTCGTACCCAAAAGAGGTGTTTATGCCCTCAAACTCTCATAACCAGCAAAATGATAGCAACAACTCTGCCCAAGAGAGATCCGAAAATGTAGCAAACTCCCATGTGAAAAACAACCTGTTGCCTAAAGAACATTTTGTGAACTCTGGCAATGACTCTGCTCTGAATGCTAATGGACTTAGTATTAGCAATACAATCTCCTCTGAATTTCAGTTGGCTGGCCAGCAGTATAACCCATCAGGACATGTGAAAACTGAAAAGCCATCAAATAATAAGGCCCACCCAAAGGGAACAGAAGGCATTAAAACAGATAATGGCCCCTTTGAACCTCCCACTGGTGGTCTTCCAAAAAAGCGATCCAAATCAAAAGGTTTATCTAAGCAAACTGTTGAGGATGAAAATGGTCTACCCAAACCTCAGAAGAAGGGCTCCCAAGCTAAGAGACAGAATTCCTATGCTAGTGATGCAAGTTCAACCCCCGCCTCAGAAGGTTGCCACGATATCTACCAACAGCAGGAGAGGATGCGTCAGAAATTAAGGGAGGTTGAGGAGAAACAGCCAGAAGTTAAAACTGGATTCTTGGGCTCCTTCCTGGACTTCCTTAAATCCGGACCCAGACAGCCCCTTTCATCTCCACCAATACGGTCACCTAGTCGCTCTAGAAAGCCTTCGGTCTCTAAGAGGCCTCCTCATCCATTATCCATACTTATACCTCTCAAACCTCCACCTCCTTCAACCCCATTGATGTCTCCAGACTCTCATAGTTTAATTTCTACAAAGCGAATTGATGAGGATCTTCAGAGGAATCTGGAAACACTGCCATCGTTTTCCTCTGATGAAGATGATTCAGTGGGGAAAAACCGAGATCTTCAGAAGAGCATCACTTCTGCACTCTCATCTTTAGATGAGCCCTCAGACAAAAAACTAAAAATAGGTATGGAGGCTGCTAACTTATGTTTGTGTTATTCTTCCATTTGAACACGTTGATTGTTTTCATTGTTAATGCTGAGTCACACATTTTCATATATTTAAAGCTCATTCATGTCTCCAAATCGCAATTCTATACTGGTTTTGACATTTACTTTGGGATTGTGACAACACTAGTTAATATTCTCCTGTTTCAAAAAAAACAAACCTTTTAGATGACAACACAAAGCAAGTTCAGGCCTCTAGCATGCAGCCTACCAATGCGAATCCACAGGAACAACTGAAAGCTGTGCAGAACATGTCTGCTGAGGAATTAGTAAAGGATGTCCTGCCTGACAAGCTAGCTATGCAACTGACCACTGTTGCTATCGAGGGCCTGACTGACGAGGAGCTCTCAGATAGTGGTGGGGAGGGCATGTACCGGGAGCGGGATGAGTTTGTGGTTAAGAATGAGGACATTGAAAGGCTGAAGGTATGTTTATGTATATTAGGCACAAGCTTGTAATTAGCGGTGTTTACTTAGACATGCATCACTAGCTACTGTATGTTTCCATTCCAGTTGTCTATTTAATTTAGTTATCGACCGATATGGGTTTTTGAATGTGCGATGCTGATATCCAGAGAGCCGGGTGACTGATACAATGCCTATATATCACAATTTAATATAGTTAATAACATAAAAATAAAATGGCTAAATAATGAATAAACTCTTATTTAGCACTATATTTACTCAATTTCACCCTAAACTTGAACTTTTAATAATACAAAATATAAAGTATTGTATTTTAAATGGTAAAGCAGTTTCTTCGGATTTCTGTTTTGTCATTCAATTTTAATAATTAATTTGCACACGAAGAAATTAATATATTAGGAAGAAGGAAAGAACATTATACACAGTAGTCCAGCAACCATGGATGGCTTGTGCGCATTGACAAACAAATTTTCTTAAAAAAAAAAAAAAATTACAGAATCAAATACAATGCATAGTGAATAAGACATTAACTTATAGCACACGTGAAGCGCAGTTACTTTGAAGTTTTTGATCCTGAAGTTTTGATTCTGGCTGATAGAATATGTATTTCAGATGAAGATATTAGATAAGTGCTCGACGGGGAGAAAATGCTGGATTTTTGTGAGGTTTGTGAATTACATCTGTTTAAACAAGATATGCGCATATTTGCAAACGGTATATGATATTTGTTTTATTGATATTTGCCTTTTTATCATTAGACAAGACAGTTAAATGTTACAGGGAACTGTTGAGGATAGAGAGGGAGAATGAAACAGGCAAGCAATTTGACATTATGAGCTCAAACGGGTCTGCCGCCGCTCTGATATGCGGACCGTTTATGTAACCCCGGTAGTAACACGATGGCACGTAAAAACAAAATGAACCGTGACTGGTCGTTTACATGTCTCAGTTGCTTCATATGCAAGCAGGCGATTTTCGGGGCCCTCAAGAAACAAATCGGCTAGATGGGAAAATTTACCAGCCGATGCGATAATTTCAAAAGTCAGAATATCGGCCAATTTATCGCCTTGGCGATATATTGGTGGACCACTAATTTCATTAATGCAAAAAATCTGAAAATAGCAAAAACTGTTTGCAACCAAAGCAGTATTTCAATCCATGTATTCAAGGAACAGAATAGTAATTTCTGGAGAAATTGCCCCAAAATATGTAATGAAAATGGAAAGAACTGTGGCTATTTTATTAAATGTAATAAATTACTTGTAGTATAGAGTGTGCAGACAAACTCTGACAAACCTAATGTTTGCTAATGTCAGCGGCAAAAGATTTATGTCTGAAAGTGAAAGTGTGTCAGGTAGTTCTGGGAGCTAATAGTAACCAATCATTTTGTTGCAGGCTTTGGCATTTCAGAATAGCCAAAACAACCAGAATAACATGTTATGCGATGATACTGAAGATATTCTTTGAGCAAATTATGTATTGACATGGCGTGTTGAGGCTTAGTTAAATGACTTTTTTGAAGTATATCTAGAGTATATTTCTATATAAATTCTAAGGGAATATATTCTGTGAAGTGTTTCCATCATAGTTTATGCGCATATCATCTCGATGAATAAAAAGTGTATCCACCTTGATCGAGTGATTGTGTAAGTCTTTTATTTGCATTTTGTAAACTTTATTTGAATAATCCAGCATTTTTTATGCAATAACCCAACATTCGCATAAAAAATATGTGCATGGAAACCCAACTACTATTACTATTGCTCATTCTTGGGGGTTAGGGATTTGAACACCTTAGCAACCACATAGGAACGCACTGTCAACCTCGCACAACACCGTAGCATCGTGGTGTCTACTTTTGCATGGACTAGCGCCACTCACATTTTCTTCGGTAAATGTTAAAATCTACTTTAATCATTTTATTGCCTTTTATTGTTTTTTCTGTCAAGCCAGTGATTTTGTACTTTGTGTATCAGATGAGGCTGGGCAATTATTCCAAATATTTTCACCCACCTCCTGTCAACTATTACAGACATTAGGCAGACTGTTTTATCAGGCTCTGTCTCTAAAGCCTTTGATCTACTTTGTGCCCTGTTGTATGTTTTTGGGTGCAGATCACCTTGAAAGCAGGGGTGGAACCACCAGCAATCTGGAAGGTTCAGAAAGCCCTGCTGCAGAAATTTGTACCAGAACTAAGAGATGGGAAGCGAGTGTTCTTTGCCACCAACAGTGTAAGTGCTAATACGGAACATGAATATATGTGGCAACAGTATGTGCTGTCTTTTTTGTGCTGACAGTAAATTTGTCTTAAAATCTGGTTTGATCTTCATCTATTTACAGTAATGTACAAACACAATCAGATTTTATCTAATAACATGCAAATTATTGGTTAGTCTTTTACATACTAAATACATCATTCAAACTTTCACAGTGTAGATTGGAAAAAGTATGTGAACCCCTAGGCTAATGATGACAACAAAAGCTAATTAGAGTCAGGATTTGGCAAACCTGGCATCCCACTAATGTAACACATTTGGAGGAGTGGTTAGAACTAGGGCTGGGTGATTAAAAATTATATTTATTGTGATAAAAAAAATATGCAATATTGATTATAAGCTTTTGAGTAATTGTTTTATATTTAGCCTATGTTCTACATCTAGACGATAAGATGCATGTCGCTAAAAACGCAAGCAGCTCAGCTTTCTCAGACTGTATGAAGTTATTAACTTTAGCTTCTTTGCAAATGGTTAGGCTACAACGGTCACCGCCATCTGGGTCCAGACCCCAAATTGATTCCATCCGGACCGCATGACATTATGATAAAGTTTGCACCCTCTTATCGTCTCTAGTGAGCAGCACGACAAAGCAAAAGCTCTGATCTTTCTGCACTGTGTCCTTGAAAAAATGTATCTAGCCCTGAACACGCTTCACTAATGCCCTGTCCCACTCTGCACACGTTACCCCTTCCCCGCATGTGAGTAGACATGAGGTGCTGCAAGTTAACATGTTTCCAAATGGCTTTTAGACCATAACGTTTTTTCCTTCTAAATTTAGCTAAAGTAATGTAATCAGCATGTTGCGAGCCTTTAATTATAAACAAATAGATTTCTGTTCTAATTTTGTGAAAATGTATCCAATGTCATCATCTCTGGCATGGATGACATGGAATTACTAGTTGATAGTCATGTAATTCAAACTTTAATAAAAATATAAAAATGCTCCATTCAGTCTGTTAAATTTTCAACATTTTCTCGTACAGTATCATTCCTCAGTCACAAGGGCTTCTATGCCCCCATATTTGGGTATCTGAATGTAAAGAAATGTAAAAATATATGATTTGAATGTAAAAATACTCCTACAAATACTGGACTGTTGCCGTTATGCTTCAAAACAAACAGATTAACTTTTAACATTCATATCCAACTGCACTCAATTTATAAACTCTTTATAATATTTAAATATTTTTATAGAAAAGCCCTCAGACCCCAGTGCTTTGGCTTTCTCTGAGCCCCCAATGCCGTTTTGTAGAGACTATTTTGACTGTGTATGATTATTTGTATATTCTTATTTGTATTTTCTTCTTTTAATTAAAAGAAATGTGTAATTGTGTATGTATATTGTGATAAATATCAAAATCGAACGATTTAAAAAGAACATTGGGAAAATATTTTTGCCTATATCGCCCAGCCTTAATTTGAGCTACTTTGATAACAAAAATTACTCAAAAGTTTTGAGTTTGCTATTCACAAGAAGCATCTGCTGACGTGACCCTGCCTCACAAAAAGAGAGATCAGAAGGCCTACGATCAACAATTATTGCTTTGCATTAAGCTGGAAAGGGTTACAAAGTTGTCTTGATGAGCTTAGATATTCATCTGTCCACAGTTAGACAAATTGTCTAGAAAAGTAGATTATTTAGTACTGTGGCTAATCTCCCTAGAAGTGGCCTTCCAGCAATGATGACTCAAATGGCACACCTCAGAATACTCAGTGAGGTAAAAAAAGAACCTTCGAGTGACAGATTAAGAAGGAATCATTGTAACTGGTTCATGAGTCTACAATTCTGAAAACATTAATCGAGCATGGTGAACATGGACGGACACCACGAAGGGAAGCCACTTTTTTCCAAAACATTGCTGCGCCTGAAGTTTGCCAAAGACCACCTTGACACTCCACAATGCTACTGGGGGAAAATAAGCTGGTGGACTGATGAAAAGTTGAATTGTTTGGAATAACACGCAGCACTACGTATGGTGTAAATATGGCACTGCATACCAACATGAAAACATTATCCCAATGGTGAAATATGTTGGAGGGAGCATCATGATTTGGGGCTCCTTTGCAGCTTCGGGGCCATCAGAGGGAAAATTAATTACCAAGTTTAGCAAGATATCCTACAGGATAATGTCAGGATGGCTGTGCGCCAGCTGAAGCTCAGTAGAAGTTGGGTGATGCAGCAGGAGAATCACCATCAAAGTAAATCCACTAAAGAATGGATTAAAAAAAAAGAAAATCCAACTTTTGGAGTGGCCCAGTCAGAGCCCAGACCTTAACCCAATAGAGATGCTGTGGATGGTGTGGAATGACCTCAAGGGAGCTGTTCACACCAGACATCTAAGAATACGCCTGAGCTGCTAACCAGTTCTGTAAGGAATAATGGTTCAAAATTCCTTCTGAACGTTGTGCAGGTCTAATCCGCAGCTACCGGAAACACTTGCTTGAGGTTATTTCTGCCAAAGGAGTATCGACCAGTTATTAAATCCAAGTGTTCACTTACTTTTTCCACAGTACTGTGAGTGTTTCATGGGATGTGTTCAATAAAGACATGAAAGATTATAATTGTTTGTGTGTTGTTCACTAAAGCACATTGTGTTTGTCTATACTTGTGTCTGATGAAGATGAGATCACATTTTATGACCAATTAATGCAGAAAAGCAGCTAATTCCAAAGGGTTCACATACTTTTTCTTGCCACTATGTATTAAAGGTAGTGTCACATTCTCTTTACAGTATTTGGGGTACTTTGGTGATGCTAAGTACATGTACAGGAGAGTACATGTCAAATTTCTTGACACAGTCAACAAGCGGGAATATGTTCGAGTCTGCAGCAGGAAACCAAGAAGCAAGATCATGCATTCACTGAGGTACAGACTTGTACACCTGTGTCACATTCTGGCTCAACTTTGATGTTTTTAAACTTATGGGGGTAATTTTTTTCAACATCTAATACCAAGATTGTTTTACACAATCAGTTAAAAAAAAAGTTTGCCCTCAAATGCAAATATAATTTGAATATTTTATTGAGGTCTCTGAAAAGTGCAATTTTTGTAACCACAAAATAAGGTACTTCAGATGTTGGAAAAAATGATACAGATAATAATATAAAAAGTAAAATCACACACAAGTGATCATCAATCATTTGATTACAGCTTATTTTTCAGTTTAATCCAATTCAAATTGCTTATATACCCATGACATGTTTCTAAATATCCGTGCTATCCGCTACAACTTCCACAGTTGTAATGAAAAATTCTGTTACAGTTAACTGGGATGACTGTTAGTAAGTGTGTTGATGTGTAAAGTCTTATAACTGATGCTAGTGCTGGGCAGCAGGTGATTTCGTGTTCCCTCGTTAGTGCTGTTCAGGATGTCGCCGTTGTCAAGATGTTTCACATTGATGGTTGAACTGCTCCATCGTACTTTTAAATAGCAAATTCTCATGTAAAATTCAAATGGGTCGCATGCACAATGATATCGATGGAAGTCTGAATTAATTGCCCATGTGAGCCGCACTGCATTTGTCACGAGAGCTCACATTTTAAGGAGTGCCCGGTTGACGTGCTCTCACTGATCCTGTCACTGGTCTGGAGCTCGCGTCTTGCGGGAAGCCTGGTTGACACGCACATGGATAGCAAAGCACAATTTGGCTTCACAGACCCTGCGCACATCATTGTCCCACATGAAAAACATATTTAGTGCTCGTAAAGTGAAATGAATGTAATAAGGGTGCTTTATAACCTGATGGAAATGCATACAGATGTGGCTGACATGAGAGTATTAAAATAAAGGTGCATCTTAAAATGTCTAAATCGATGTTACGTGTTTTTATCGATAACATTGGAACGTTGGTTTTTCGATCAATGCATCGATCCAGATCGATGGATTGTTACACCCCTTAGATGTAAGAGCAAATATATATATATATATATATATATATATATAAATGGACAACAAAAACAACAGCTCAGATGAGTTTGCAGTACTGTTCTCTTCAATGTCAAGCTGACCCACAGGCCACTATTGTGCAATCCCACTCAGCCAAATATTTTTCCATGGAACTTCATTCTCATGCCAGACACTCTTTAATATGAACAATCAACTTGCAGTAAACTTCATAGTCAATATTCTGGTTTTACTAAGAGTAATAATGTCATTTCAATTCATGTTTATTTGTATTGCACTTTTGAAAATGCAAATCTTTCCAAAGAACCTTAATAGAATAGGTCCTTATAAAAGCATCTGATTATTTTTATATTTGTTTCATATACACAGAGGCTTCCAGACTAAAGCTCTTCTAGCCCAGCGATTCACTGCTGTGACCGTATCAGATTCTCCCACACAGAAAACAGCACAACTGAAAGCTCTATCTAAACCCAGACCCAAGCAGCCAAAAGCCAAGGCAGAACCTCCTCCCAAAAAGAGAAAGAAATGGAAAGAGGAGTTTACGACATCTCCCTCTGACTCTTCACCAGAGGCTGTGAGTGAGGATGATGGTGAGACATTTTACAGCGGTCATACCTGCCCTCTTGATATTTTACCATGGATTGCTTGTACATGCTTAGCATATTGATATATTTTTCAGATGCTGGAGATGACATATTTAGTGTTCAAATCTGCAGATTTTGCAACAATTAAGCACAGAAATTGTGATAACTAAAGTGCCCTTAGAACACTTGACTATCAAATTTTACAATAACAATTATGGATGAATATTGTCAATGAAAGATTTAGTGACCGCAAATCCCTTGATGATTGTTTATTTTTTCACCACTAGAGGCCGCTATTTAGAGATGGGCGTTATTTTGAATACTCGCAATATAATCGCGATGATTTTGCCGATGAATAAAAATAAGCAATATGTGCTTTTTATTTTGCCTTTAACTTTCTTAAAAATTGCATCATGTAGACTAATTTCACGATACTTTATGGCTGCACAATTAATAAATATAACATAAAAATGGCAATATGGTCATATGTGATTATTAAACCGCAAAAGGCTGCTATTATAGAAAGATAAACATGATCTGTGTGTGCTTCAGAATAAACCAGTGATGCCCTGATCTGTGTGGCACACGTGGGGCTAATAATATTTTCAGCGCTCAGAGCAGTTCAAGTGTATTGTAAAATCAAAGTATTGAAGGTTCAAGCATTCACAACATTCCAAACATTAGTAACCCCTATAAGTCATTATACAATTCTCAATCACAAAGTTTCACGAGCGGAATATTATAAACTATCAAATACACACAGCACTTCAAGTGACAAAATGAAAGCTCAGGTAAATAGGACAGTAATGTATTACTTGTGTATATATAACAAAACTAATCCTAAAAATAATAATGATAATTCAGTATTATATTATAATAATAAAATTGACTGGGTCACACAGTAATAATTAAGTATTATGCAGTATTCAACTGGGTTTAAAAAATGAGTGAGTGAAGTAGTTTTTGCACATCTTGTTTTTGTGTGAAGGTAAATAATGCTTTTTATAAACCCACTTTGTATCATTGTATATGGAATATACATATAAAAGTGCATCAATGAAAATGATTGGATCTAATTCTCCCTTGTGCTTATTTTGTGTAAAACTCTGGGGAAGCCTGTCTTTATTATTTTTAAATACATTTTTATTCAATGTCTTTTAATAAAATGAATCTACAGTGGCTGGATGAAATGATGGTTCCTCTCATTTAAAATAAAATCACATTTGAGCCATTTCAGAGCAAATACATGATTATATATATATTGAATATCATCAATCGGATGAAAATATCCAGATATAATTGTTGTTTCCATATCGCCCAGCCCTACCGCTAATATTAGATTAGATTCAACTTTATTGTCATTGTGCAGTGTACAAGCACAAAGACAACGAAATGCAGTTTGCATCCAACCAGAAGTGCAAAAAAGCAGAAAGGTGCAATGTGATAATCATGTGTAGACAGGTGGTGCAAAGGCAGGACAAGAAATATATTTCAGTGTTATAAGAGCAGAATAAATATGGCTATGTAAAATGAGCAGTGTATGAACAACATGTACAGATATGTGCAATGTAGTAGCAGTGACATTTAAATAGAAGTAAGAATAATAAAGATATATGTAGTGTATTAGCAGACTATATAATAAGAAAAACAGAGTAAATATGGATATTCTGTATGAACCATATAGACAGATATGTACAGTATGTACAACTATGTGCAGTGTGGTAACATTATAAGATACAAATTAGCCTAGTTGTGGCATAAATGGGCACTAAATCACAATTTGCAAACAAGGTTTGAACATTTGATCAAATTGAAGTTCACGGCTTTTTATGTACAAATTTAAGGCTATGTATTGGATCAATACAGGTAAACGGCATATTCTGCGACTACGCATTACGGAGAGCTTACGACGTACTAGCTAAGTATTGCCTTGAGAGCAGGTGGTGGAACCAAATTAAGCTCTGACTTTGTTACAAACTAATTAGCAGTTACAAAGCCCTTAGTGTGAACTTTACATCCCAACTTACGTGAGAATTTAATCACAGCTGGTGCAAGATCACCCTGCCAGGGTTTATTTGACAGGTATACAGCCGACTGTGTGACAGGTCTTTTTTAAAAACTGTATAATGACACCTCTTGATGTAGATGCAGCATCACGCATAGGCAAAAGTTTTTCAGTTATGATGCTCTACAGTATATTTGTCTAATTTTTGGAGGCTTATTTGTCTCCCATTCTTAATTTATTAAACTGACTGTGTCTGATATTTATTTGTCCGTCTGTGTTTTAATTGATCTGTTGGTCGATCTGTTGCTATTGTCGCTCTCTCATCCTTTTATCCTATACTATCTATCCCTATCTCTCGTTTTCAGAATTTACTCCTCCGGTTCCGTTCGCCGCCCGTTTCCTGAACACCAGAACAATGAAGGAGACCTTTAAGAGCTTTGTAGAGCTTCTGATCAGTGTAGTCCTGGACGCAGATGTCATGAATGCACTAGAGAGAGAAAACGGTGAGAAATATAGGATGAAAATATCTGCTCTGTAACAGGAGTGTCATATAAGGAAGCTGATCCATCTGATTTTATGCAGATGAGCTGCTGCTTCCTCAAATGAAGAGGGTTGATGGAATGATCAGGGACAACAGGCGGAGACTGCTGCCAAAACTGTGCATGGGTCAGATCTTTAAAGTGAGTTCACGAGTCATCGTTTTCCATTTCGCATACAGTATAACAGACTGTATATTGCAGTCAAGGTAATTCTTTTATGTGAACATGTGAATCAGAAAAAGGTTTTAACTGAGCTCAGTTTAAAGGCCCCTTCTCACTTTCTATTAAATTGAAGAATGAATGGGTGTGGCGTCATATAGAACAAAATCTGGCCAAAAAGGTGTTTTTGAGTTTGTTTCGTTGATTTGTAACTGGACGTGGTTAATCACTTGACCGTCGAGACTATCGCTGAGTCCATGGTTCCACCAAAAAAAAAGCACATCAAAACTGTTAGAAACCAATCTTTCTGTTGCCGAAGTGGGGTCTTGTGTTCTCGTCAAGTGACCAGAGAGGTTCTTTTACTGAAGAACTAAGACAACAAGCTGGTCTGAACGTTTCATCGCACTCAGCTGTGTGTGTCATCACAAATGCTGATCTTAATCTGTAGTGATCCTTTCACAAAGCTTTTTTCCTGCTTTTTTTCCCTACATTAAAATGACATCAGAAAGCTGAGCCACAACATTCTGTTTATATTGAACGTAATTTCTTTACGCTGGAAGCTGCATATGAACATACGTGTTCTTCATCAAGCCTCGATGGGATTAGTACACGTTATCACACTTTCAGAAGGTAAAGTTACTCCATGAATCACGTCCTAATTGCGTTTTCACACCTGGCTTGTTTGGAGCATTTGTTTTGCAACCTGAACCATTTTCTCCCTTGGTTGGTTTCATATAGGCACAAATTAACACGCAATCGCACTCAGATCCACACTAAAACAATCTGTCTGAGACCACTTGGATGGGGAAGAAATGTGTAGGTCAGCTCATCACTGGAACTCATCTAAACGTAGATATATAATTTTGGCGACTATATTAGATATAGGTCAATCTTCACGATCACTTCTCTCTTTTAAATAGTGTCAGAGGGTGATGTCAGAATTTTTGACTGATTAAAAACTTGGCTTCTGGGGCCTGGGTAACTCTGCGAGTAAAACGCTGACTATCACACCAGACGTCGTGAGTTGAGTGACTCCAGTCAGGTCTCCTAAGCAACCAAATTGGCCCGGTTGCTAGGGAGGGTAGGGTCACGTGGGGTAACCTCCTCATGGTCGCTATAATGTGGTTCTCGCTCTTGGTGGGGCGCGTGATGAGTTGTGAGTGGATGCCGCGGAGAATAGCGCAAAGCCTCCAAACGCTTCTCCTTGCATTGTGCATGCAAACCTCATGTCTCCACGGTAACGCGCTCAACAAGCCATGTGATAAGATGCACAGGTTGATGGTCTCAGATGCGGAGGCAACAGAGATTCATCCTCCGCCACCCTGATTAAGGCGAGTCACTATGCCACCATGAGGACTTGGAGTGCAGTGGGAATTGGTCATTCCAAATTGGTTGAGGAAAAAAAAACATGGCTTCACTCTTTCTGTGTGCGTGTCTGCAAGTGTGTGGGCGTGGGAGGGATAGAGAACTCTGTGACCCTGCAGGTACTTTTCAATGCAGAAATAATGCAAAAGCAACTAATGACAGATACAAATAACCACAATGGAAATTTTAGCATTTTGATCCATTGTAAAATGTAACCTTGTAAAAGCAAACAGAACCATGAAGAAACTGCAACATTGTGACTATTTTAGCCCTGTTTCGGAACAAATCAAGCAAGCCACAGGTCTAAAAAATAAATCACTCTATTACAATTGTTTAGGTTCAAGCTGGTGCAAATTTGCCTAAATCTGTACGATTGCTCGTGTAGAGACATTTTCCAAGAAAATGTCATGCCATTTTTGTATTTATTTTTTAATGTTGTTAAATTACCGGTAGTCTAAAAATGAATCAAATCTACTCAGATTCTCTTAAGTGTCCGTTCATTGTTTTGTTTGATATGCTGCTTCACTCATGTGCCTTATGCAGCCAAAGCTTTTCACACAAAGATCTATGCCTATCATCATTCTTTTGTCTGTATTCTACCCATTAACACTTTGCAGTAGTATCAGTGTCATCATAAATGACAAAATCAGAGTGTAATCAGTGCATATTATGGCTGCGTGTAGCGTGTTAGTGTCATGAATGCACAATGTAAACATTACAAATTACACATTATCTACTGCATACCTGTATATTTTACTTTAAATCATCATCGAGTGGTTATAACAGCTTCTTTTACTGATCTTGTGTGAATTGTTCTCATAGAATGAAGCATACAGTCATTGAAAACACATTTTAATGTCATAGTTGATGTTTACATGTAGACCTCCTATATAAATGTTCCTCTAAACACCACTTCCAACAGTGTGGCTGGTGTCTGAATGTTCGCAAACAGTTTGCCGTTGCTCAGCTGTTTCGAACTTCTTTTTATCTCGGAGTGAAGAACAAAGAAGAGCTTTGTCGGGAGTGTGCCAGGGCCTTAAATTAAATTTCTATCTGATTACTGTGAGAAAAAATGTCATGGTAACAAGACAGCAAATACAGCTCTTCGTATCCACAAAACATTTGTTCAGATCACTTGTGATGCACATCTGCAGTCGTATTGAATTGATCCGGAATGATGAAAATCAGTGCATGTAAATATAGTTGCTGATATGTTTGCATTTGGTTTCAGGACATATTACACTCAGAAACAATGAAGTCTCTTGTTGGTTAGAAGTGATTTGTTACAGTGTTTCTCTACTTTGCTTGGCAGAATGCATTAGACAGCTTTCCTGAGCTGTCTGTGGTCAACGAGCTGAAAACAGACTGCGAGACCCCCGTCTTTAAAGTGAGGTTAAGTGGGAGGGCATACAACAGGAAAACCATGAAGCCCTCGAAATCCTCCAGCAAACTTCCACTGGTTAGTATTCCAGATCTAGGAGTAGTGTTAAACTTCACATTTCATCTTTCAGTATGTTATATTTCTGCTTATCATCTCCTTTTGGTTTCCTCGAGTACAAGTCAGATAACATGAGGGGGTGAACTATGCCTTTAACAGCTGGTTTGCATTCCTACCACTAGGAGGTATGCCATACAGATTTTTAGCCCCATTTGAGATACAACTAAAAGTCTCTCTATCTGTCTTTATATTTCTGTGTCCTCCTCAATTAGGAATACACAGTGGATCAGCAGACAAAAAAGTGGTTTTCCCTTTATCACTCTCTACAACACTACAAGTACCACACATACCTGATGTGTGTGGAGGAGGTGAGACAGCTGTGTGTGGGTGTGGTTATGGAAGGATAAACTATCTAGAGGTCCTTGTGCCAAGATCTTGGACTCTTTGAAAGAATTTAGTTTTGAATAGTTTAACTTGTATCACAAATCAGTGTTGACATGTGACATGAATTAAATCTCAAATTGTGCAGATTGTGGATGAGATTTTCATGATTTGCAGTTCCGTTTTTTTTTTTAATTAAGTTCTTAATCTCCAACTGGAAAGGAAATCAGAAATGATACTGTGTTTTATACTTGAGAGGTGAGATTTCAACCAATCAATTATTAGACTGAATTTATGCCTCTAAAAAGTCTCTTTGAACACCTTTTACAAGACTTTTATTAAATTTATGTCTGGTTTAAAATATCTGGTATGTTGAAATCTGAAATGATCTCTTTATTTGGCAATAGGCCACTGTTTGCTGTAAATCCAACTAAAAGAATCATTAATTGAACCGTTAAAGGCATAATCAGTGTTCAGTACAAGTTAAAGGGATTGTTCACCCAAAAATGAAAATTCTCATTATTCCAGGTGTGTATGGATTTCTTTGTTCATCAGAAAACATTTGAAGAAAAATATCTCACATTAGTAGGTTCTTTAAAATACAAGTGGATGGTGATTTCTCTTTTGAAGCTCCAAAAATCACAGAC
Source organism: Xyrauchen texanus (assembly GCF_025860055.1). Taxonomy (NCBI): domain Eukaryota; kingdom Metazoa; phylum Chordata; class Actinopteri; order Cypriniformes; family Catostomidae; genus Xyrauchen; species Xyrauchen texanus. The sequence goes on from NC_068304.1 coordinate 12,835,316, forward strand.
AGTCAGCATAAACATCATCAGTACAAGAACAGCTTTTAAAGTAATGTCTTCTAAAGCGGCATGATCGCTTTTGGTGTGAAAAAGATCAATATTTAAGTACTTTTTAACTAGAATCAAATACTTCCGGTAAGCTTCACGACTCACGAGAGAGCTGAGCTCACGTGGTCTCTCATATGACATATTCGCATTGGCATGTTACGGATGTAATCTCACGTTCTCCACCCAGTTGAGACATCCAAGATATGCAACAAACACACCATTGTGAATAACAAACATATACAAATACAGATCTAAACCAAAATTAACAAAGCTTCTGTACAGTGTTCCTCCTACTCACTCGTAAACAGCGCTGCTCTTCCGGCTGTGACACACGTGCGTCAGTTCTCACGTGTCTCGCATGCCGATGTGATTACGTCACATGCACATACTGCTGCTGACCGGAAACGATGATGTAGAGTTAAAAAAAGTAGATAAATATTGATCTTTTTTGTACCAAAAGCGATCGTGTTGCTTTAGAAGGCATTATCTGCTGTATGATGACGTTTATGCTGAGTCGACTGTCTTTGATTTTTGGAGCTTCAAATGTCAAATCACCATCCACTTGCATTTTAAGGACTTACTGCACAGAGAGAATTTTTCTATTTGTCTTCAAATGTGTCCTGGTGAAAAAAGTCAAAATAATTTTTTATGGTAACAATATTATCCCACAAATCCTGTCTGTTGTGCTTAACTTATATTGAACCCTGAATACTCCTTTAAGGAACAGGATTCGTTGAGAGGAATCTGAACCAGATTCATTAAATTCCCGAAACCTGAAGCCATATCTTGGTGCCAGAATACCATAGAGACTTGGAGTGGACTCTTGACTTGGGCCAGTAAGAAATTACATAGAATGTCCTAGTAACCACCCAGAACACCCTATCAACACCCTAAAAAGCACAGTCAGAGCCTCTTAGCAACCACTTAGCAGTGCCGTGGCAATAACCCACAAGTGTGCATAACTGCAAAACTGTACTTTGCATTTGGATAAGAAAGATTAAAGAATGTTTCTCCTTTGTGTTTCTCTCCCATGTCTCAGATTGAGTTGTTGAAGTCTCGGGGTAAAGATTTGGGTCAGGAGCAGATGGTCCAGACCTGCATGGGGAACAGGGTGTGGGTAGAGGGCCTGTTCGATCGCTTCGGGGATCTTCTGACACAGGTGCAGCAGGCCTGCGTTTAAACAGAACATTGCACAATGCTGGTAGACAACCATTTATGGGACAGAGCATTCATAAACTATGTGAATATGCTTTATTAAAGCACTACTGTAGAGAGGACAGAGATAAAGAACTGTGAGATGAGGGAATGCTCTTGATGGTTTTAACAAATGGAAAGAAATAAACCAAAATGGTTGCCTTTTCAGACATCCACAGAGACAATGGACTTAAACTGTGGTTTTACATTTAAACCTGCTTTAAAAAACAAAAACCAAAAAAAACTTAGCTGGCTAAACTAGCTGTAGTTATGTAATTTCTGTACTGAATCAATGCTGGAGTCCTTTATCAATTAGGACCAGAATTTATGATCTTTTATGTGATACAGAGCATCTTGCTGAGAATTTTTAAACCTCCATTTCTGTAATTATGCTTTGGGATGGATGGCTAGGTTATGATAACAAAAAATAATGTATACATAGATATATTTTAAGTAAAACTTTTTTTTTTTTTTTTTTTTTTTACAACTGATTGCCAAATTTATATTTGATCATGTACATTTTGTATAGAGAGCTTGTTTTCAGAAAATTCTCTAATGGATGATTTTGACAGAACATTTACCCTATGTGCTTTTTGAACTCCTTTTGTTATATACATTTGAAGTTGGTGCAATTCTAATACTGCTTTTTATGTTTTGTTGTAATAAAAGGCATTTACTATATCTTTATACTCACTTTAACTATTTTGAATTTTTTTTTCCTCAACATGCATGTTATCTCACAGATAGATGTATTTTTTACAGAAGGAAAGAAAATTGTATTTTGTCCTACATTTAAATATGGCTTATACATTTATATGTCATATGCATATTGTAAACTTTACAATGCATAGAATGTTTCTTTATTTGGTGATATTGAAAGTTTGCCACGATTTTAAACGGATTACTGTGCTGACAGCATTGAATTATTATTTTTATTTTCTGGTGTAACACACACTACAATGTTTTTGCTGATGTGAAAATAAATGTACTATTAAATGAGAACATTGAGTGAGGATTTCATTTAGATATTACTCGATAAGTTGCTTGCCATCACTCACAATACACTTAAGAAAATCAGTGCTTTAAAGCTTACTTTTTTTAAAGTGTTTGAAACACTGGTGGAGTGATGTTGGGTTTTCAGTGGCTCATTCTGATATCTAGAGAGTCAGGGTGGCCATTGACTGATCTAATACTGATAAATCTCTTAGGGTAAGTTTTATTAGTGCAAGTAAATTTCTGCATAACCACATACTTTGAAATCTAGGCAAAAAAAAAAAAAATAAGATGCCGAGCGTAAAATGAAGATTTTCACAATTTTTCCCTAGAAAGAAAAATGTTTGCACCAATAGCAGAGCGTGTTGTCACACGTAAGTGGAGTAAGTTGTCACAATGGAACCTGCCATTGAACTAGTTCATGTTAACATTAGGGAGGACACGTCCCTCTATTAGCCCACCTTCAGAACTACAGTTGATGTCAGAAGTTTGCAGGCTTGCAAGCTGAAGAACACCATCCAAACCATGAAGCTTGGGGGTGGCAGCATCATGTTGTGGGGGTGCTTTGCTGCTGGAGGGACTGGTGCACTTCACAAAATAGGTGTCATCATGAGGAAGGATAAATATGTGGATATATTGAAGCATCAGCAAAAGACATCAGCCAGGAAGTTTAAGCTCAGTCTCAAATGGGTCTTCCAAAAGGACAATGACCCCAAGCATACCTCCAAAGTTGTGGCAAAATGGCTCAAGGACAACAAAGTCAAGGGATTGGAGTGGCCATCAGAAAGCCCTGACTTCAATCCGATAGAAAAGTTATGGGCAGAACTGAAAGTGTGTGCGATCAAGGAGGCCTACAAACCTGACTCCGTTACACCAGTTCTGTCTGGAGGAATGGGCCAAAATTCCAGCAACTTATTGTGAGAAGCGTATGGAAGTCTACCCAAAATGTTTGACCCAAGTTAAACAATATAAAGTCAATGCTACCAAATACTAACAAAGTGTATGTAAACTTTTGACCCACTGGGAATGTGATGAAAGAAAAGCTGAGATAAATTATTCTCTCTACGATTTCAATTTCTTAAAATAGTGATCCTAACCGACCTAAGACAGGGAATGTTTTATATGATTAAATGTCAGGAATTGTGAAAAACTGAGTTGACTTGGTACTGTATATGTTGGTATATTTGGCTAAGGAATATGTAAACTGACTTCAACTGTAAATATACACCTCAATTTAATTATATGCCAGAATTTAAGCTCAATCGACAGCATTTGTGGCACAGTGTTGATTACTACAAAAAATTAATTCAACTCATCCCTTTTCCTTAAAAAAAAAAAGCTAAAATTTAGATTTCAGTGAGGCACTTACAATGGAAGTGAATGGGGCCAATTTTTGGAGTGTTTAAAGGCAGAAATGTAAAGCTTATAATTTTATAAAACACTTACATTCATTCTTCTATTAAACTCATTAATTATTCGAGCTGTAGAGTTGTTTAAATGGTCATTTTTAGTTGTAAAATTGCATATAACTTTACACAGAAAAGGTTAGTAAGTTATTTTATCACACTAAAATCTTGCAAACATGCATATTGTTTACGTCTTGTGGCTATACTTTTGAAACCGTGATTATTTTTACATTTACGGATTTGCCCCCATTCACTTCAATTGTAAGTGTCTCACAGTAACCCAGATTTGACTTACAATTCACTAACAATATTTGAAAACAGAAAATACTGTTCATTTTCCATTATATAGGATGTCTGTAGATTGTGAAATCGGCATAATAGGGACTTCCTATTGCTAATTGGCCGAGCTGGCACAGCTATCAGCCACCCTGATTGCACACATTCGTCTCCGAGATGTCTGTTTTAGAGCGTTTCATCTGGAAAGCATCACATTCTATTTATCATCTGCTAATCATCTTAAAAAGATCAGATTTTCAAACTTTATAAATCGTAATGTCTTACTGACTTCCAAGAAGAATTATCTTATAGACGTATTGCAGGTGAGCAAACTACTCAAAAAATACGTCTACCAGATGTAAACACGCTCATCAAATAAACGTCTGGGTGATGTAAGTGTGCTATCAGGGCAATCTCGAAATGTATCAGCTTGGCTGATATTTCAGCCTTTTTGGTCTATCACTTTGAAACCTTGCTTTATATGAGTGCATTTAAACAATCTGGTTTGTTAAAGGCATTCATATAAAGTCATTTAAATACTATAAAGAGAGAGATCTTAACATCCAGTCCACTGAACTTGCATGTCTGTTTATCTAGACACCAAGCCTTGTGTTTTGTCTGTACCTTTCATTCCACTTCAGATTCTCCTGCTATCAGAGAGTGAAACACCGTCACAAGGGTTTTTGACGCAAGCAAACAGAGTGAATGCGTGTGTTAGATAACAGCTTGCCAAAAAAAACAATTACTACTTGGCTGCATTATCAAATGCAAAATTCAAGTGTGCTGACTTTCACCTTTACCTTAAGTTGCCAAGTTACCAAATACATCAAGCATGTTGTGTTTAATATGAGAAACTCCGGCAGCTTAAGTAAAAGTGCTAATTGCCCATGAACCTTAAACAGGAAGTCCTATTCTGTGACATCTTTTTGTCTGCTGTTGTTATTCCTCTTCCTGCTGGACAAGCCCGAAGTATGCGATGATGCTGCAGGTTTCTGAGGAAGTGGACAGTATGAAGAGTTGTGGATAGGAGTGATTTCTCACTCAGCATACTCGCATACATCCAGAGGGAGAGGTTGGTTAATCTTTATACTGTCTTCACACAGTTTTAGCAGATTAATAAACTCAATCCATTGTCTGTGTGGCGTAGAGTGAATTCGGAAAGAGTAGGTTGACTTTTTTTATTCTAAAATCGGTCTGTGCTTACCGAAATGTAAAATACTGCCCCTAGTGGCCATAGCAGTTACTGTTGTTGGGCGTATAGGCACGTGAGAGCTCCATTTTCCTTTTGTAAAGTCCACAGAGTGGTGCCAAAAGCGAGTTGCAAAATGAGTTGTTTTCAGCTGTTCAGGCTGTAATACGGTGAAGAGGAATGCATGTTTTATAAAGTGAATCCCCCAACCCAAACCTAACCATAGGTGGAGTAAACATGTAATGTTAGAGGGAAAAACGCAACCTCTGAAGTTCTGAACTGCTCTTGTTGCTGATTATGGTTTTATATTATCTCAAGAAATGGCATTTTGTCCTGTTTGGTGTGTATTTTCACTTTATTCTGTTCTATAATATGCAAACAATATTTAGATATTCAGCATCTTTTACATTGCTGCCATTTGTACTTTCTGGAACTCTATACTGCACATATATTTGCATATATGGTAAGTTTATTTTGACCTTGGGAGCAACATATCAAGACAAAGTCCTCTTGAATGCCGGTAACTTGCCTAATAAATAGTTTCTGATGAAACAGTAGCTTGACAAATCTCAACCAAATTCATTTTCATCAATTGTTGATCCCAAAATCATGTCTGACATTTTCCTTGCTGTTCTTCCATTGTCTCATGGAAAAACTATTCCGAGACTGTGTGACTTCACTCCGGCTGGACCAGAAGACTGTTGAATAAAATATGATTGCTGCAAAACCGAACATCTCTATGGGCTGAAAACAAAGACTTCAATGTCTACAAACTGCCCATCATGAAGGAAGCCACTGTATAGTTTAATCTAGTGAGGGGCGTTAGATTCCAGTGTGCATATTATAGGAGAACTGGATGTTTGTTCAGTCACAAATGTCCCTACAGCTGAGAGACATATGAATATTGATAGGAATATGGTGTTGGGGGAGAGTGGGAGCAGAGCTGAGAGGGTTCTTTGACACTGGTCAACTCAATGTTCTGGTTTCACTGAGACTGGAATTTGTTTATGTGGACAATTGATGGGCACAGTCCACTTCATTCCAACCATTTTGGAGATACTTGATATGAGGAAGGAACTCCAAGATCCATCAAAACTGGCTTCATTATACCAAGAACAATCCTTGTCAAAACTCTTTAAAATGTGCTGAATAAAGAAACATCTGGGTCATATTTTTAGTCCAAAATTAATAGAAGAAAATAAGAATTGAATGAAAATGAAGCCTTGGGATTTTTTTTTTTTTTTTTTTTTGCATTATGACATTATTTCATGTCATAATGCAAAAAACATTTAATTGTCAGTAGTCTACTATAATGTGAAAGAAATCTCAATCTCATTACTAAATTAATGAATAATTAAATTCTAAACTAAATTTGTAAAGTATGGTTTTAAGTACTTGTGCTGACTTTAATTTCTACTGAAATGAATTTTAAATAAAAATGTATTGTGTCCAGACTGCATTATTTTTGTATAAATTTTTTACCAAGCCTTCATCATTTATTTTGGGTCCTTTTCAAATGCCTTTTAAGTATAGATTGTGTTGTTCTAGCCTTGTCCAAGACACATACTATCTATCCATTATTAAAATATGAATTGTTTAAAACCATTAAATCAAACAAAGTGAGTGAAATAAACAATTTCAATAATTACTGTGTGAGAATTATTTCTGTAATGTCCCACAGTTGTGGCGTAATTTCCACCACACCAAACGATTATGCCCCTTATAATGTTTTTTTTAAAAGTTAGTGTACTTGTAAACCAAGTGGACAAAAGTGACAAATATGAGACAAGTGATGAAAATAGAAAATTCAAGGAAAATCTCACATGTGTGCAGAGTATTTTACATTTATGCATTTGGCAGACGCTTTTATCCAAAGTGACTTACAGTGCATTTATTACAGGGACAATCCCCCCCAGAGCAACCTGGAGTTAAGTGCCTTGCTCAAGGACACAACAGTGGCATCTTGGTGGTTCTGGGGCTTGAACCCCCGACCTTCTGGTCAGTAACCCTGAGCCTTAACCACTGAGCCACCACATGTTCCTTCCTCATACCAAGTATTTCTACTGGGTGTAATTTCCAATCAATTATTATGCCAATTTGTGCAAAAAGTGTTAAAATAGGAATTATGTGTATTTAGGAGACACAAATAGTTTTATTTAAAAAATGTCCTCAGCAAAACAAAGGATTCTGCAATTTTATTTCAAAATGGAAATAAATATTTCCATCAGCATCATTTCCACCACAAAATTCTATTAAACACAATACAGAAATTACTGGAAATGACACTATGGTGGGAATTTATGTGACTTTCCAAAAAACAATGTCAAAATGTCCATAAATCACCTGTGATGCATGTACACAAACACCTGTTTCTGAACATATGGGTGCCCTAAGCAAATTCCTACTTGGAGGCCCCACAGCACAACTAACCGACCCCACCCCCTGACCTATACCACCCCTCCAGCAGGCCCACCCAAAATTTGACACAACAATACACTCTTTAACAAATTTGTATTTATTAACAACACAAAACACATTCAATTAACAATACATGTAAAATAAATAACTATACAAATGCACACTAAATTACTATAAATAACTACGTACAATGGGATATAACTGCTTGTTTGTTGCAATTTAATTAATGACAACGAACAAACCCCATCTAGCCAGGTAGCTGGCTTACATTCACTTCTTACCAGTGGTCTGGCTGCATTTCTCCTCCTCTTCCTCTTCCTTTTCCTTTTTGCTCCCGACTTGTAGGTGCGCCTGTCACATCTAGCTACAACTCTCTCCTTGCAGTTATATTCACCCTTCACCTTTCGGGGCACAACTCTAAATGAGCCATAACAGCTGCTTGAATCTTACTTACAGCTTTTTGTATATTTAAATATAAAATACATAAATAACAACCTTGCCGCTTAAAACTAGAAACAGCCCTGGCTTTTGGACAGTCAGTTGACAAATAAAAAATGTTGGTGAAGGTGTCAAAAACATTTTTAACAATATTTTGGTATATAGAAGTCCACAGTGATAAAAGTGCCCATAGTTCATTAAAACCCATATATATGCATATATTTATTTATTTGACTTGGGGGTGAAATCTGACATGGACATTTCTTGAGATTCACCTACCTATTCTTGAAGACATTCATTTCATATCTCCGCTATAAAACATTACTAGACCAGTAAACATATAGAAAGTGTAATTAATTATCCCTTTCACACGCGGTGCCTTATCACACCCCATGGTTTCCCATAAACTCCAACTGATAAATCTTTCTAGAACGGCTTGGGTTGACAGGTTAAAAGAAGGGGAAAATGGTTCTGGCTTGTTGATAAAAAAAACAGAACAACACAGCCAGACTCTCACTTTGCCGACAGGTTCTCCGGCATGATTTAACCTTGAGTTGTAGGAATGTTAATGTTGAGTCAGAGCAAAGAGAAAATGCTTTTTGCTGTCACACAGGTTTACAAAACAGCACCATCACACATGAGCTTAGAGAACACAGAAGTGGCAGAACCTGTTTTTACTGTCACAAAAGTGTTTTTTTTTTGTGGTTGGAAGCGTAAATTTTACAAAGAACATTTATTTTTATAGAGTTTCCATTTGCAGAACATTACCTACTGTTCTGACCAGGTATGTAAACATACAGTAAATCTTTGCTAACTTCTTAATATATTTTTACATTACATGTACATTCCATCTTTTGGTAGACTCTTTTATCCAAAATGATTTACAATTCATTCAAATTATACATTGTACAGTATGTGTACTAGTAATGGAACCCATGACACATATAGTACAGTATAGTAAGTATAGTATAGTAAAGTATACTGTACAGTAGTATAGTTTAGTATAGTACAGTATACAGTAGTATAGTATACATTAGTATAGTACAGTATACAGTAGTATTGTATAGTATAGTAAAGTATACATTAGTATAGTATAGTACAGTATACAGTAGTATTGAATATTATAGTATACAGTAGTATAGTATACATTAGTATATTACAGTATACAGTAGTATAGTATAGTATAGTATACAGTAGTATAGTATACATTAGTATAGTACAGTATACAGTAGTATTGTATAGTATAGAAAAGTATACATTAGTATAATACAGTATAGAGTAGTACTGTATAGTTTAATGTAGTATACATTAGTATAGTACAGTATACAGTAGTATTGTATAGTATAGTATACAGTAGTATAGTATACATTAGTATAGTACAGTATACAGTAGTATTGTATAGTATAGTAAAGTATACATTAGTATAATACAGTATTCAGTACTATTGTATAGTTTAATGTAGTATACATTAGTATAGTACAGTATACAGTAGTATTGTATAGTATAGTATACAGTAGTATAGTATACATTAGTATAGTACAGTATACAGTAGTATTGTATAGTAAAGAATACATTAGTATAATACAGTATACAGTAGTATTGTATAGTATAGTAAAGTATACATTAGTATAATACAGTATACAGTACTATTGTATAGTTTAATGTAGTATACATTAGTATGGTACAGTATACAGTAGTATTGTATAGTATAGTATACAGTAGTATAGTATACATTAGTATAGTACAGTATACAGTAGTATTGTAGAGTATAGTAAAGTATACATTAGTATAATACAGTATACAGTAGTATTGTATAGTATAGTAAAGTATACATTAGTATAATACAGTATACAGTACTATTGTATAGTTTAATGTAGTATACATTAGTATAGTAAAGTATACAGTAGTATTGTATAGTATAGTATACAGTAGTATAGTATACATTAGTATAGTACAGTATACAGTAGTATTGTATAGTATAGTAAAGTATACATTAGTATAATACAGTATACAGTAGTATTGTATAGTATAGTAAAGTATACATTAGTCTAGTACAGTATACAGTAGTATTGTATAGTATAGTAAACAGTAGTATAGTATACATTAGTATAGTACAGTATACAGTAGTATTGTATAGTATAGTAAAGTATACATCAGTATAATACAGTATACAGTAGTATTGTATAGTATAGTATACAGTAGTATAGTATACATTAGTATAGTACAGTATACAGTAGTATTGTATTGTATAGTAAAGTATACATTAGTATAATACAGTATACAGTAGTATTGTATAGTATAGTATACAGTAGTATAGTATACATTAGTATAATACAGTATACAGTAGTATTGTATAGTATAGTAAAGTATACATTAGTATAATACAGTATACAGTACTATTGTATAGTTTAATGTAGCATACATTAGTATAGTACAGTATACAGTAGTATTGTATAGTATAGTATACAGTAGTATAGTATACATTAGTATAGTACAGTATACAGTAGTATTGTATAGTATAGTAAAGTATACATTAGTATAATACAGTATACAGTAGTATTGTATAGTTTAATGTAGTATACATTAGTATAGTACAGTATACAGTAGTATTGTATAGTATACAGTAGTATAGTATACATTAGTATAGTACAGCATACAGTAGTATTGTATAGTATAGTAAAGTATACATTAGTATAATACAGTATACAGTACTATTGTATAGTTTAATGTAGTATACATTAGTATAGTACGGTATACAGTAGTATTGTATAGTATAGTATACAGTAGTATAGTATACATTAGTATAGTACAGTATACAGTAGTATTGTATAGTATAGTAAAGCATACATTAGTATAATACAGTATACAGTAGTATTGTATAGTATAGTAAAGTATACATTAGTATAATACAGTATACAGTAGTATTGTATAGTATAGTATACAGTAGTATAGTATACATTAGTATAGTACAGTATACAGTAGTATTGTATAGTATAGTAAAGTATACATTATTATAATACAGTATACAGTACTATTGTATAGTTTAATGTAGTATACAGTAGTATATTACAGTATACAGTAGTATTGTATAGTATAGTAAAGTATACATTAGTATAATACAGTATAAGTAGTATTGTATAGTAGACAGTAGTATAGTATACATTAGTATAGTACAGTATACAGTAGTATTGTATAATATAGTAAAGTATACATTAGTATAATACAGTATACAGTACTATTGTATAGTTTAATGTAGTATGCAGTAGTATATTACAGTATACAGTAGTACTGTATATTATAGTAGAGTATAGTATACAGTAGTATAGAATAGTAGAGTAGAGCAGAGTAGAATATAGTATAGTATAGCAGGTAATGTCATAGCTTTTTTGTGAGGATATGGAAACTAGTTAAACAATATGTGATTTGAATGAAGGTTTTTATTTATTTTTATATAGATTTGTTTGACTGATAGATGTTTACTTGGATGTAGAGTTGAAGAAGAACAATGCTTTATACAGAAAAAAAATTAGAAGCTTGATTGGAAAGTGATTCACAAAGATGTTGTTGCATTTACATTATGAATGTTTGACTGGCTCATACTGTTTGAAACAAAGATGGCTGTGTGTATTTGAATGCAAAGCATGCTCCACGGTTGAGGGGACAGTAAAAGGGCTAATGATTTGGGGAAAAAGGAATATCTGAGACCCCCTAAAGAGTGTGAAGGTTGTAGCATTGAGAGTCAAATTCCCATCACAATCCTGCACCCTGGAATCTGTAACAAAGCATATTAAGGAGATGATAAAGGAATAAAAGTCATACTTTTTCATTCAAATCAACTCATTCAATGTTTTACAATTATCGCCATCTTGTATGAATTATTATGAGTTGTTTTGAGACTATGTTGGGTTATCCATCAAGGCCAAATAGACATTCTCAGACTCACTTTTATTCGTTTAAGATATGAGAAATCATGTTCTCATTTAACTTACCCTAAGTTAGCAGTCGGATAAAGCACATACTGTAACTGATTTGAGAAATGGGTTACACTGTTAGTAAATCTCGATGAAAATGTAGGACTTTAGTTTTTAGTGTCTTTAGTCTTAAGTGTTGTTGTGATTGACTTCCAGAGCAACTGCTCGATATATAGATGCAACTGACATAGGCCTCCTTTTGATGTTCCCTTTACTGCATTTCACTTTTCCTTTGCATTGTATTCAACGCTACAGCCAATTTGCACTATTCCGATCAAAGTTGCACAAGATGTCTTTCTTAAGGCCTGTAACATCCGTGTTGCAGTTTTTATGGGAATGTCATGGGCAATGATTTAAATGGCAGGTGAAGTAGGACATGCAAAACCATACAAACTAAAATGCTTTAAAAAGAGTTACACATACAGCTGACCTGAAGTATGCAGAGGTCACTCTGTGCAGTGATGCATTAAATATGTTATTTGTATATCAAATTATAGTTTTCTAGACCTTATTAACCATAGTCTGTTAATATTTCCATGTAACACAATCCTGGTCAGACTAAATTCCGTGAACTTGAAACCTTAGGTAGTGTTTACATTTTTTCAGTGAACTTTCGATGCATTTTCTAAGAAATTACTTACATTTAAAAACCCACATTACAGGGTGAAAGCTTTGTCAATTCTATGGTTCTGTTCAACCAGTTGAGGCAAAGAGGCTGGAACAAATATTGCTTTAAATTGTTGATAAGTACTAACATTTATTCCAATGATATTGTACTCTGTCGTAGAAGGCCATTGTAATCAAAAATGTATTATGCTTTACCATGGCAACCATAGTTTGTGTCAAAATACCATAGTTATGGCATTGGGTGTAATCTGATTACTAAGTATTTAGTAAATGTAATCTTTTCATGTTTTAGTTAATTACGCTTTACATTTTAAATTCTTGTAATCACTTGACAGACTTTTAATAAAGGTAAAACTTCTAAGTTCATGAATTGGGTTGCACATATTTCTAAAATAATATGAATTATGTAAAATACATTTATAATGTTTATGTTCATATATAACTAACTCTCTTTGAATTTCTGTGACAGCTTAAGGGTCTGCTACAATGAACAAGGAGGAAATATCGAAATTATTCCATATTCATGACTGGAAAAATTAAAACATTTCTGTGAAAAATGTTTTAGAAGTATCTTGAAAGTAAAGTAATTGGTAATGTGATTACTTTTTTTTTATCAACATCAACTACTATTTTTCGTTCTCCCTTTTCTCCCTAATTTGGAATGCCCAATTCCCAATGTGCTCTAGGTCCTTGAGGTGGTATAGTGACTCGCCTCAATCCGGTTGGCGGAGGACGAATCTCAGTTGCCTCCGCGTCTGAGATCATCAACCTGCAGCATCTTATCACGTGGCTTGTTGAGCGCGTTACCGCAGAGACATAGCGTGTGTGGAGGCTTCACGCTAAACTCACCATGTGCCCCACCAAGAACCATATTATAACTACCACGAAGAGGTTACCCCATGTGACTCTACCCTCCCTAGCAACCGGGCCAATTTGGTTGCTTAGGAGACCTGGCTGGAGTCACTCAGCACGCCCTGGGTTCGAACTTGTGACTCCAGGGGTGGTAGTAACTTCTTTTCTTTTTTTACTTTGAGAAGAAAACAGACATTTTTATAAATATAATACACATAACGTGATTGCAATAAAGTAATCGGTGATGTAACCTGATTGCACTTTTAGATTAATAATCAGTCATTTGTAGTAGATAACTTTGAGTAGCCTAATTTACCATACATACATACATACACTGCTATCTATAATGACAATTGTCTATTGAGTTTACAACCGTCCCTGATAGTATTATTACTATAGTAATAGAAAGTATTACTACTAATAGTATTATAGTATTAAATACTATGCAAATAAATGTAATATTTTCTTGGAAATCTTTCATCTTTCCAACTATTTGCATGACCTTTAACCTATCTGATCAGCATTATATAATGTAATGTAATCAATAAAAGTGTTCACTAGGAGTTACCAAGAAAATAAAGCTTTTCGCCTTCCCTGGGTTGGAGAATGTGGGATGTGCAATGTTTGCAAAGGTCTGTCTATTGTTACAATTCACTTTTGTTACTATACCTTTGTATATATTTAGTATATCTTCTTTTATAGTGTTTGAGTTCATACTATTTTACGATAGTTTTACAATTGGAACAACAGTTGTACAAAGTATGGTATTTTGGCGGGAACTATGGTAAAATCTCCTCCTCTCCATAAAAAAAGATCGGATGAGAGTCAAAGCCAAAAGCAAGTTCTGGATTATTTTAATTCAAACGTTCGTGTTTGTTTGTTTGTTTGTAAGTGACCAGTTTCGGTGACCGCTTCAAAGCAAATGACATCATTATCATGCTAATGATCTGCCCATTGCCTTGTTTACGTCACAGTCAGGGTGTCAGAGCGCGCGGGCAGATGAGTGCAGACAGAGCGCTTTTAGAGCGCGCGAGTGTGAAGATTCATTCACAGCGCGCGACAAAAGGAGATGCCTTTCTCAAACACTGCAGCGCGAGTCATCCAGCTTTAACCTAAACAATTACATGCACAGACGTCCAGGTAAGTTTCTTGCTCTACATTTGACTTTTTTATATATTTTATTTCGTTGCAGATCTCTTTATTTAATTGTACAGCATTTAGAATGTTCAAGTTACATATTATCATATATTTTAAGAGTGCATCTGTAGAAGTCTCTAGTTATCTGTGGCTAAGGTTTTATGTTTTTTTCTTTGTATTTTGGACACTTATGTGGTGTATAATAATTATACTGATGCATTTCTGATTATTGCCAATTTTAACTGATATTGAGAATTTGTTAGATTTTTCTTTGTCTTAATTGAAAGAATGTGATGCAGCTTTTAAGACACTTCCAATGCTGATCAATGTTTTTATTTAAATTTAAACATGTGCTATCTGGCATTCACAGTGTAGCCAGAGGGTAAACCCGTTTGGCTTGTCTATGCTTGATGACCAAGTGAGCTGTAAAAAACTTAAAGCAAATGAACAGAGTTTCTGCAAAATTGTTTTGAATGTGTTTCTGTGTAATAATAGCTTAGTTTAGATTTGTTATTATGGTTACATGTGTTCTCCCTCTGGGATTATTTGTATGACTGTTGGGCAAACAAAGCAGTGTGTGGTGCCCATCATGACATGAACTTTAAATCCCATCAGATTTTTTCTTTCCAATGGGACAAACTCCTTGGTGATTCCTCTAATGTCCTCTTATGGATATTCTGCTGATTCTGCACTTTGCATTAATGTGCCTTTTGATAAGGGTCCATTAATGACTGATAAGTCATTTATAAATATATATATTGATGTATGTTATCATAACATGAATTAAAAGGGTGATTGTCATACAATAATTGTCAAATAGTGAACATTTTAATCTACAAATGCATAGTAAGTACACTTATAAATCCATAGAAAGTACACTTATTCATATTCGTATCAATTATCAAAAACATAAAATGCCCTTATTCACGATTCATGTCACAATGCAGCGACAATAGACTATTATAGTGAGATTAAATGAAGGGATTATGCCATTTTGCTACAGTGTATTTTATGTATTTAATGTAATGTATAGTCTCACTTTCCTTGTCATGTTGATGTCAAAAGAATGGTGTTATTCGTGGTGTCGCAAATTACCAAGTTCTAGTTACCTATAGTCCTTTGCCAAAACACTTTTCAGGCCTTAATGCTCATATACTACATAATTCATATAATGAAGCATGTTGACCATTAAACCATTCTGAATTTTATGGAAAGGTTTTTAATGTACAGGTTTCCTTAATGTCCTTAGTAAATGCTTCATATGTTTCCACTTTACGTCACATTTTCATAGGTTATTAATATTAAATAAGTGTTATTAAGCATCTATAACATGTGAGATAAAATGTCTCTCTATTTGGCGAGTATTGCATGACAGTCACCCTTGCATGTTGTTATAACTGCATATTAATGATTTATAATTTATTTGTAAATAAGTTATTAGTCATTAATGATGCCCTTTATAAACCATCAACAATGTAATCATTAATGTAAAGCGTAAAATATATTCAAACATTGTTTTCTGTCTGTTTTATCAAAACATAATGTACAAAAATGTACCGATAAGTACTATGATATTACTATGTTTTTTGAACATGGCACCAGGGTAATGCCATGTTTTGGGTATGTACCATGGTAATATCATGGTATTGTTTAAAGTACCATAGAGTAGCATGTAAATACCATCGTACAAGCTAATCATTCAGCACTCAGTGTTATGACCCCACTCAAAATGCCATAACATAAATACATTGTTATTTATTACAACAAAAAACATGTCTATATATCAAAGTACCATTACTATACCTAATACCATCATTGGACCTTGGCTCAACCACAGTACATTTTGTGAAAGAGCAGTTACCTTTGAGGGATTAAATCAATTCAAATTGTGAATTTATCAAAGGGAGACCTCAACAATAATAATAGACAATTGATTAACCAGTGGTATGCAAATGAAATAGAGCCGACATGATGTGAACGTAACATGGAATCATCTTTATCAATAGTTTATCGGATGGTGGTATTATCGTTGATGATGAATTAGCTGATGAGTGTAGTCAAATATTGCCAGTTGGAGAGAAGCTGTATTCATGTTTCAGTAATTCATAAATATTGCCTTTCCAGATTGCTTTATTTGGTCAATAGGTGTGAACACTTCACTGCTCAAACAATGAATATATTCACACAACCTTCCAACATCATTAATCTGTTCACCGGATCCCAGACTGCCCAGGCAAACTCTTAGCCTCTGAGGCTTTTCCTTCTTATGTAGCTAAAGAGACTCTTTTATACTGCAGCCAACCATTGTCCACTTGACGCAGCAAAGCCTTGCATTGATGACTAGGCGTGTATATGTGGGGTGGATCTCTGTAATCAAATCTCTGTGTAATATACTGTATTTAAACACCGTGTAGGCTTCTGACCACCCCTTGGAAAGATCTTGATCCCTGATGGGTAATTTAGAGCTTCATCACCACCTCAAGGCAGGACATAAAAACTGTACAGGAAACACTCCTCAGCGATATGACAAATCCCACCCCCCCACCCCTGTGTCGTTTATAAGGCTTGTGTATTGACTTTGGCCCCAGATGCTCTTTATGTTGGAAGCTTGGATCCTTAAAAGCGTTCTCTGGTCCACAGTTAGGTCCGTGAGAGCAAAACATGGGAAATTTCATGCTCTGCAACTGTCACATTGATTATAATTATAAATATGAGTAAGCTGAAACCTTCTGGTCCAGTTTCAAGTCTAAAGAAGCTTCCTTTTGTATACTTATTTCAATATGATGGACCGTACCAACACTGTGTATATTAGTTATAATAGATCTTTAAAAAGAAGAGTCCATGAGAATGGATTTAGTCAAGTTTACAATACCAAATGTAGTTCCAAACGTAAATTCGGTTCCCGAATTCATCTAGTCCTATCAATTGTATTTCATCGTTATATAAGTGGTCGCTTACCTCGCTCCACATTCTTCCGGAATCCCTCCTCCTCCCCATTGCCACCTAATTTCTAAAAAACCTTGTTTAACATATCTTCCTAACCACATAATGGGGGATTGTCTCGTACACGAGCCCCTCAGTTGTAGGCAGCACGCCAAACCTGTTTACATTACCATGCTCTGGGATTATATGAACCTGGTCTCTTTTGAAAGTCAATAAGGATACTTTCAGATTTTTTACCAAACAGTCAGAATTCATTTTAAACATAAAGAAAAACAGATAGAAAAGCTTGAATTTATTTGAAAGTTATCAGCATTTATTTGCATAAAATATTTTTTTAATTAAACTGTCAGTCAGAACCAACAGTATGTCTGTTATGTGTGCACCTTGACTCTTTGCTTAGGGGAGCAGCTAGCCAATCAACCTAGACCATAATGGACAGTTTTTAAAGAACTGATCAAATCTATAACCAAAAATGTATTTTTTCAACCAAAAACTAAATTTGAGTGTCTGGGAAATCATCCCTAAGAAACCAGGGAGGGGTTGAGATCATACAGTGTGGATAATTCTTAAACTGAGTTCTGTTTCGTTGACGTTTCTCAGCTTCTGTCCAATCCATCTCTTAATAGACAGCGGGATGGCTGGGAAGCCATTCCACGCCACGTACATCTGGACCAACATAATCAACAACCTTCAAACGCAGGTTGAAGTAAAGAGGAGACGCCACAATCTGAAAATCTATCATGACTGCTTCCTGGGCTCCGAGGCTGTGGATGTGGTTCTGGCTCACATCATTCAGAGCAAGTTCTGTGGAGATGCAGAGGTGCCTCGTTCCAAAGCAGTACGCCTGTGCCAGGCCCTCATGGAGGCCAGGATCTTCGAGGCAGTGGACACCAAGGTGTTTGGGAAAGAAAAGAGGCAAGCGAAGTTTGAGGACAGCAGCTGTAGTCTGTACAGGTTTCTAAACAGGCCGGCCACCAGCACGTCAAGCTCAGAAACCATTGAGAGTGGATATGATTCTTCCAGCATACAGAGGAACAGTTACAGTCCATCCTACCAAAGGTACCATCAGATCACGACCCCCATTTTTACCAATATTTTCTGCTCAAGAAATTGAAAATAATCTCAGTATTTCCACCTGATCTCACGAACATTACGTGACCGTGGCAACATATTTGCAAAGCCAGTGGGGGTCGCCAAAAGCAAGTGAAATGGTGTTGTAATCAGATAAGGTTTTTATGGTAAATATCATTAGTTTTAATGAGTAAAGTGTATCTTCCTATTATAAAACTTTAATCTAATCCTAACAGATTGTGTCCTAAAAGCAAATGAGAGGTAAACAAAACAGATATCCTTACCCAAATCCAACACCTAAACCTAAACCATAGTGTCCTAAAAGCAAATGCGACATGAAAAGTACATTTTCTGAAGCAAACACATCATTTCTTGTTGCTTTCATCTCACGTGCCTGCTTGTGTGCTTGGCTAGGCTTGAACCACAGTCCAAAGTCCAACACTCTTTCATTCAACTACCCCACGCAGCCTAATCACATTGGAATAAGTGTTTAAATGTAGGTGGGTCTGTAATACAAGTTTTTTAAATGATGCGTTAAAGTAGAAGTGTTTCGATATCATAAGAGACCAGTATGCGAGAATAGTGTTCATTTTATGGGAATAGGTATATTATTTTAAATGTGTGTAACCCTAGTTATGTAGGGTACAATGAGGCTAAAGGCCCCCCTTAAGGAAATTTGTCTTTTTTCTGGTCACAAAATGTATCATGGTAAAAAAAAATCGATTTAGATTAAAATTCAGTTTTGAATAAAAAGGTGGTGAGGGGGTAAAAAGGCCCCTAGGGGGATTTATAGTGATATTGTGTAGATAATGGGGCAATAGTTATAGGACACAGTTTGTCAACTAATGCAAATAATTTTGAGACAGATGCTTTTTTGAGTAACAAATTAAGATATTGCTTACTCAAAATAAGTACTTTGGAAAAAAGTCAACCAATTCCTGTTTTTTTCAAACACATTTGCCATTTTATTACATCTTAAGTATTATATAAACAAACTAATCTCTATTATGGTTGGACGAGTTAATGTGAGCCCACTTTTTGCCGCATTTAAGAAAAACAATGTGTTTAATAGGGGCCTTTAGCCCCTGCTACAGGGGGGCTGTTTACCCCAAACACTATCCTTACACTTATTGGACAGTTATTGAAAAATGTTTGATTTAATGACCTTAAACAAAACTGAAAATGATAAATAAGTATTTTGTCTCAAAAGAAATGTGTTAATTTCAGGCATTTTCATTAGCTACATAAATTTGCAACATTTAAAAAAATAATTATAATTAGATCAACTTCCTTCAAAATCAACCTTTATACACCACATGCAAAGATCTCATGGAACATGAACATTTTGCACTGTATAGTGACGAACAGGTCCTGTGGTAGTTTTTGATGCTATTTAGTGTTTTGGGAGAAAATAAAATCAAAGGAGCCTTTTACCTTGTGGAGACTTTAGCCCAGTTGTATCCTACTTAAAAGTAATTAAACTGTAATCTGATTACAAAAATGTACAGTGTAATGCATTACTTTTTGACTTAAGAAGTAGTTACCTTACAGTAACAGTAAATTACATTGTAATCGGATTACACCCAAAACTGGATTTTATGCTGTAATCTAATGATTAAGTTGCCAATTTGTCAAAAAGTAATAAAACTAACTCAAAAATCTTCAAAATAGCACAACCAATACCAAAAATAATTAGTATCTGTTGTAAATAAACAATATTGCTTTGATTGTACAGTTTTTTCTAGATCTCATGACCCTCTCTGTGTAACAACATCTGCATCCAGCTGTCAGACGAGTCCTCTTTAAATGTTTTAGGTTTGAAACTTGAGGACTTCAGCTTCCATTTGTAATGATAAAATACTCTTAAAAACTAAAAGAATGTGTTTGCAAAATCTGCAAAATATAGAATATATCTGAAAATACAAGCCACAGGTTACAAAATATGTAGAAAACATTGATACTGAAAAGAATATTGTTTTTTACCATTGGGAAGAAAAATCACAAATGAGATCCCTTTAATACCACAATAATTTCTCCGACACAGCAATACAATTAAATGAAGAGGAAACTGAGACTTTTGCCTAAACCTCCAGATTCTCAGACATTTCTCCTGATAATTGAAGTTTTACAACCAGTAATTGTTTGTGTCCCCTCTATAGTTTCAGATCTCAAAAACTGAGCTAGCTATTTGCTTTCATTTTATATCATACTGTATACTCTCATTAAACGTCAACTGTCTCATTTGTGTCTATTATTAACATCTGAGACAAAGGTGATACTTAAATTAAAAACCTGAGATCTCTAACAAGTCTCTAAAAGCAATGAAAGAGCAACCTTTAAGCAATAAAATGTCCTCTGGATCCACTTTCAGTAGATTGCTTTAGGATACAAGCTTTGCAGAATCTCTCAAAACTGGTTAATCATTTACTTGATATTAGTTAACGAGAAAGCATATGGGCATAACAGAATGCTGAGCATTTCTCAGAAATATTTTGACATTTTATACTTGTAAATACCTATAAATGGACTGACCACGCTATTAAAAGCCAAACCTCTACAAATGTCCATGAAATGGCAACATCTCTTTTAATCATGGAATTACAGACCTTATTTGGCAGATCCTACAGGAATGCATGAAACTTGTTCAGCATTGCTCTTCATAGACAGGAAACTATTTTAGACATACTGACATAAAATTATAATAATATTCATGTAATGATTTTATTCCATTTCTATTTTTAAATGTTCCCTCCAGGACAGAGGAACCCGCGTATTCAAACAACTCACCTGTCAAAACAGATACATCTCTGGAGGATGTTTTGGGAAATCTGAACATGAACACCACTATCACGCCACAGATGATGAATCTGGGTTTATCACAGGAGTGTACGTTTAAATTATAATTACAATTCTGATTTCCACTTCACTTCAGTGGTAATACATTGGAGGTTTTTTACTGTCAAGCATTAACACAGTTGCTTGTTGACATTTCATTTTGTCCATGTTTGTCTCAGTGATGGATGAGATGTGGCGACAGCAGACGGTGCTGAGGCTTCTGCAGTTGATTGAACTGCCTCTTCTGGAGAGTCTTTTGGAGGGCAGAGAGTGTCATCGCCCGCCCCTCCACAGTATGGACAGCGACCCAGACCTGCTCTACACCAGCAGCTACCTGGACCGCGAGATCCTGAAGGCCTTCAGCGAAGCTCAGTATGTTACAGTCATTTCCCCATCTAATGACATATAACAAAACTTGATTTTTACATTTTCTGAAAGTGAAGGGGGATTGTCTGGGCATTGGACTGGGGTTTCTAAGGAGTGATTATTAGCATATTGCTATGCAGTTGCTAAAGTGTTCTGGGTGGTTACTAAGCAGTTCCAAGTCAAATTAGTCCACCCCAAGTCTCTGTGATAATCTAGTCCCTTGGGACTAGAGCTTGGGACCTTCCTGTAATGTAAGTCTTTGGGATTTTTTTCACCCATTTTATCATTCAAAAGGCAAAAATCCTAGAACAGTAATAGCACACATCCTCAATAATGTGCATGATTTTAAGGTATTATTCATGTTGTAGCCAAATGGTGTGGGATTTAAACATAAACAGTATAGGAATTTGAACATATACAGTGTAACAACATGAACAATATTCGGCAGCATATTGTGTCCAGACGAGGGTCAGCTGGTCATTATATAATGCTTCTGTTTGAAGGCCTGTCCCCCCACTCATGGTCAAAAAACCCTCTTTATTCCTCTAACACACACTTTCTGGCAAATGAAATATCTCTTTGTAATCTTTCATCTCCTCATGTAGGCATTTATTCTCTCTTTATCTGTCTTCTTGGCAAGTATATGTCACTTTGGTCGCTTATGCTAAAACTTGAAACATCTGTTTACCATAGTGCACAGCACCCTTTGGTGATTGTTATTTTTGTTGCATAGCAACATTCTGTTACGTCATGGAAAACAGGATGGCACTTATTAAATTTGCTAAATAAATTAGCGTTTAGATTATAAATTGTGCCCTTAATATTTTTATGATGTATATAGTATATATACATATATAGCCATTTTATAAAAACTTTGTAGATTGTAGCATATTGTACATAACCGTTTTATAAAGTGCTATAAGGTGAATATATTTACAGCTGAAGGGGTTGCCTATATTCAAACTACAGCACAGCTCCTCTTACCTCATTGCTTAAAGGGATAGTTCACCCCAAAATCATTTACACACCCTCATTCCATTCCATGACTTGTGCATGTCTTTCTTTCTTCTGCTATAAACAAAGATTTTTAGAAGAATATCTCAGCTCTCAGAATATCTTCAGTGAGAAACATATCAAAATTGAAGTTATTTTTTACTGTTAACAGTAAAACAGGCAGGGAAGAGAATTTATAGTGAAAAAGGACTTAAATATTGATCTGTTTCTCACCCACACCTTTTAAGTGTATTGTATGTACCTACAGAGCTGAGATATTCTTCTAAATAATCTTCATTTGTGTTCTGGTGAAGAAATAAAGGGATGGCATGAGGGTGAGTAAATGATGAGAACATTTTCATTTTTGGGTGAATTACACCTTTAACTCATATGTCCTTATCAATTATATTTTTTTATTTATCTCTTTAACAGGGCAGATAACTGGTTGTCGGCAGCTGTGGACTGTCTGGAGTTTCTTCCTGATCAGCTGGTGGTGGATGTGAGCCGAGGTTTAGCCAAGTGTGCAGAGGAAACTTCCCAGTACAAGCAGCTGCTCTATAGAATCCTCGTTCAACACTACGGCCAGTCTGAATACCCACCGCTGCTCAGCAACCACGTCTTTGACATCCACTCAGGCATCTCTGAGCTGCTTGGTAAGAGAGTTAGGATGACTTAATTTCTACTTGTTTATGAAATGAAATTAGTGTCATTAGTGGTGCTTACTTAGACAAGTAGCTAGTAACTATTAGTAATAGGTGTTCTATTAATTTTCTAAGTGAATGGATTCGTGAATTTTGACTTGCGGATGTCCTTACATGTAAGGAGGGACCACACTTTTTCAACTGCATAGCGACACCCTAGCAACCTGATTAAAACAACTCAGAATGTTTTAAACTTACAACAACACCCTAGAAACCATTACAAAAACACACTAACAACCCAAAACAAACCACTTAGAAAATGTTTCAACTGCATAACAACACTCTACCCTAGCAACCCCTAAAAATACCCTAGCAACCATAACAAACCACTCAAAACATTTTTCTACTGCATAACAACACTCTAGCAATCATTAAAAACACCTTAAACACAATACAAAACTACTCAGAGCACCTTTAACTGCATAACAACACCCTAGTAACTACCAAAAACACCCTAACAACCCAATACAAAACCACTCAGAGCACCATTAACTGCATAACAACACCCTAGTAACCACCAAAAACACCCTAACAACCCAATACAAAACTATTCAGAGTACCATTAACTGCATAACAACACCCTAGTAACCACCAAAAACACCCTAACAACCCAATACAAAACTACTCAGAGCACCTTTAACTGCATAACAACACCCTAGTAACCACCAAAAACACCCTAACAACCCAATACAAAACTACTCAGAGCACCATTAACTGCATAACAACACCCTAGTAACCACCAAAAACACCCTAACAACCCAATACAAAACTACTAAGAGCACCTTTAACTGCATAACAACACCCAAGTAACCACCAAAAACACCCTAACAACCCAATACAAAACTACTCAGAGCACCTTTAACTGCATAACAACACCCTAGTAACCACCAAAAACACCCTAACAACCCAATACAAAACTACTAAGAGCACCTTTAACTGCATAACAACACCCAAGTAACCACCAAAAACACCCTAACAACCCAATACAAAACTACTAAGAGCACCTTTAACTGCATAACAACACCCAAGTAACCACCAAAAACACCCTAACAACCCAATACAAAACTACTATGAGCACCTTTAACTGCATAACAACACCCAAGTAACCACCAAAAACACCCTAGCAACCCGATACTAACCACTCAGAATACTTTATCAACCACATAACTCCCTAGCAACCACTGAAAAACACCCTAGCAACCCAATACAAACTACTCAGGACACGTTTTTAACCACATAGCAACACCCTGGCAAGTACCAGCTAAATCTAAAAACACTATTTTTGATTAGTGTATCGAATAGAATTGGTGCATAGGAATTTCTGATTCACAGACGGAGCATTGTACTGCACAGACACAATCCTCTCATTGAGTTAAAAAACATATCAAACATGGCTGAGAGTTATTTTATTTCTTCCCCTGACTTGCACCAAAAAAAAAAAATGGTGCACTGCAAGTGATAGATCTCATGACTGAAGGTTCAGAAGTTCATGCTCAACATAGAACTCAGTCCTGCTTCTCCACAACAAGGTGATACTCATATACAAAGAGTCTACACCATATTTGCTCTGATAATAATAATAATTAAAGATACAGTCTGCAAAGAGGCCCCACCCACCCATAGGGGGTTCATTTCTGTGGGGAAAATGGGAGACGGGTATTTCTGCTGACAAAGCCAGCAAAAATATAGTGCACCCCTTACCTAACCTTTTCCCTAACCCTAACCATCTGTGGAGGGGTAGCCCCATTTTAGAGTTGGCACAACCCTCTTTTGGATTAACCCCACCGCCTTCCGAAGAAACCACGCCCCATTTAGGAGATTCTGCCCCATTTGGAGATCTCTGGCCTGCAGCTAAAGCTACCTGGAAAATGGGTAGAAATAAATGGGTTACTATGGAGGCGGGATTTGTTTCCCCCCACGCTAAACCTCCTCAGGATATTTTGTGTTGCCAAATGTATCTACAGTATATGAGTGTCATTGTTTTTCATTTATAATCATAAATATGAGTAGTTTATTGTTTGAGGCTATGGAATTGAAATGGATTATTATGCGCTAGACTAAACTATAAATGCAATGTCATTCTAGTCATTCTTATCACATATTGTGGTTGATTTCTTTAGTCCATAAGGTGCTGTATTGTGCATGTTTGCAGTGAATGGGAAGCAGGAGCAAGCACTGGAGTCTCTACAGCTTTGTCTGAAGCTCCAGGATTCTCGCAGTAGAGAGGAGCTCCGCAGGTTACTGCGCTTCATGGCCCTCGCCGCCAGCCCCCAGGAGGTTAAATTAAACAAAGAGGTAAGAAAAATCAAGAAAAAATAGTTGAGATTATCAGAGCTGAATAGGGCAGTGGTTCTCAACTGGTTTTGCTTCAGCACCAACATTTTATTTTGGGTGACCCAACAGAGATGGCCATTGTTTGAGCCGATCAATATGAAAAATTATTACAATTACATAGGCTGTATTGGAGAATCATTTTGGTTTCTAAATGTCTCTTAAATTTGGATGGTTTCATGTTCGTTGCAGCCCACAATTCACTGCACAAGACATATTTTTGTCGGCACAAAGCATGTTTATACCCATTGCAAGCAAAACCGTATTTACTGTAGTCTGGGTTGTATTTTCTTTTACCATGTGCAGTTTTTTTTATGGTTTTGGAGGTTAAAGACCTCTGCACACATAAGAAATTGAAGAACGAATGGGTGTTACATCATTTAGAATCAAATTTGGCCTAAACGAAGATGATTTTAAGTTAGTTTTGGTGGTTTGTAACAGCTTGCCAGCGGGAACTTTCAGGAAAACTTTGTACTGGCTGCTAAATACCTTCTTGCCATTGGTCCATGTCATCTGTACATCTGATCTGGAGCTCCACCTACTTTGAGGCTGACAGCGAATTCCAGTTCATTCAGTCAGTTAAGATCAGTCAACATGAACACACCAGCATGCAGTTATTAGTGAGCTGGTGCAAACTTACCTACATCTATACGATCGTTCACATAGACACATTTTCCAAGAACATGTCATGGGATTTTTTTGTTTAATTAGTCTACAAGAGAATCAAATCTACTCAAATACATTGAAGTGCCCATTCACTCATGTACCTTCTGCAGCGAAAGCCATTCACCCATCTGCCTAAAGTGAGATATGCCTTTCATCATTCTTTAGTCTGTATTCTTCCCATTAACATTCTTTTATACACCCATTTTTGCAGTAGTATCATCATAAATAACAATAAAAGGGTGTGTAATCTGTGCATGTATGGCATGTTAGCGCATTAGCACTCATTACAAATTACACATTATCTACATATATATGACTTTAAATCATCATTGATTGGTTGAAACAGTTTCTTTTACTGATCTTGTGTGAATTCTTCTCATAGAATGAGGCATGAAGCCATTGATAACACATTTTAATGTCATAATAGTTGTTTTATCTATGTTTAAATGTTTTCTGTGTAGTTTTGAGCATGCTCATGATTAAACGTTCCTCTAAACACCCACACCAGCAGCGTGGCGGGTGTCTGAATGTTCGCAAACAGTATGTCGTTGCTCAGCTGTTTCAAACTTATTTTTGACTCTAAATGAACTATGACGAAGCACTTCGCTGTGAGTGTGCAGGGGTCTTAAGTGCATGTCACACAATCTGTTCATGTTGGCATCTGCCTAATTTGGCTAGTTTCTACAAAAAGCAGGTGAATTTGCATCAGAAGAGTTTGATTGTGTGACTATTATTGTTGTTTTCTCCCTGCTGTCTGCAAACCTTTCAATTCAGACCTGTGACCCCTTTTTGGGTTGCAAACTTGCGACCCACCAGTTTAGAACCACTGGAGTAGAGATCTCAGCCCAAATATTTTTGTATTAAAAGGGGTTCTTGTCTTGAATTTGGATGTGTATTTATGCTGCAAACCTAGTAATGGAGGATATGGATTGTCAGTGTAGAAGGATACATTAAAAAACAGTGTTCTGTGGTGTAGTAATGTTTCTGAATGGTGTGGTCGAGCTTCATACTTACTGAATGTGTTTGGAGAAGTCTTATTCTGTCACATTCCTTTTCATTTTATTAGAAAGGCTTTTTGTTACAAAATGTGGGGGGAAAATTCAATAGATATTGATATTTGTGACTACGACACACCACCAGTGGAGTGGTGGTGGTGTAGTGGCTAAAGCACAGGGCTGTTAATCAGAAGGTCACAGGTTCTAATCCCATGGCCACCACCATTGTGTCCTTAACTCCAGGTTGTTCTGGGGGGATTGTCCCTGTAATAAGTGCACTGTAAGTCGCTTTGGATAAAAGCATCTGCCAAATGCATAAATGTAAATGTAAATATTTCAGCATGCTAGCTGCTAAATTTGACCAGTGTATGATACCAAACAAAAGTTTCATTGGAAGAAGCCATAGAAATTTAAGTGAGCTTTTCAGTCCAATGGGTCAATGCAGTACTAATTAAATATATCTATGTAGACAGCAAATTAAACTAAGACTCCACTCCTATATAAATTCTATTCCTACATCAGTACAGATAATATACAAGATTTTTATCTGTTTTGTTCTGTAGATAGAGAACAGAATGGCGGTAAAGAGGGCATTCTCCAACGCGATTGTGCATAGGATGAAACTAGCAAAGGGGAAGGTTGATCTTCTGGTTCTTTTCATGATGGACAACCACCACGACCTCTTTAAGGTGAGCCAAAACACAATATACATTTGCAGAGCGCTACAGTATGCTGTGATTGCTACTTTAGACTGTTTAAAAAAACAATGATTTCAGATCCCATATACACTCACCTAAAGGATTATTAGGAACACCTGTTCAATTTCTCATTAATGCAATTATCTAATCAACCAATCACATGGCAGTTGCTTCAATGCATTTAGGGGTGTGGTCCTGGTCAAGACAATCTCCTGAACTCCAAACTGAATGTCAGAATGGGAAAGAAAGGTGATTTAAGCAATTTTGAGTGTGGCATGGTTGTTGGTGCCAGACGGGCCAGTCTGAGTATTTCACAATCTGCTCAGTTACTGGGATTTTCACGCACAACCATTTCTAGGGTTTACAAAGAATGGTGTGAAAAGGGAAAAATATCCAGTATGCGGCAGTCCTGTGGGCGAAAATGCCTTGTTGATGCTAGAGGTCAGAGGAGAATGGGCCAACTGATTCAAGCTGATAGAAGAGCAACTTTGCCTGAAATAACCACTCGTTACAACCGAGGTATGCAGCAAAGCATTTGTGAAGCCACAACACGCACAACCTTGAGGCGGATGGGCTACAACAGCAGAAGACCCCACCAAAATTGGACAGTTGAAGACTGGAAAAATGTTGCCTGGTCTGATGAGTCTCGATTTCTGTTGAGACATTCAGATGGTAGAGTGAGAATTTGGCGTAAACAGAATGAGAAAATGGATCCATCATGCCTTGTTACCACTGTGCAGGCTGGTGGTGGTGGTCTAATGGTGTGGGGGATGTTTTCTTGGCACACTTTAGGCCCCTTAGTGCCAACTGGGCATTGTTTAAATGCCACGGCCTACCTGAGCATTGTTTCTGACCATGTCCATCCCTTTATGGCCACCATGTACCCATCCTCTGATGGCTACTTCCAGCAGGATAATGCACCATGTCACAAAGCTCGAATCATTTCAAATTGGTTTCTTGAACATGACAATGAGTTCACTGTACTAAAATGGCCCCCACAGTCACCAGATCTCAACCCAATAGAGCATCTTTGGGATGTGGTGGAACGGGAGCTTCGTGCCCTGGATGTGCATCCCACAAATCTCCATCAACTGCAAGATGCTATCCTATCAATATGGGCTAACATTTCTAAAGAATGCTTTCAGCACCTTGTTGAATCAATGCCACATAGAATTAAGGCAGTTCTGAAGGCGAAAGGGGGTCAAACACAGTATTAGTATGGTGTTCCTAATAATCCTTTAGGTGAGTGTATATATATATATATATACAGACCATCCGGAAAGTATTCACAGCGCTTCACTTTTTCCACATTTTGTTATGTTACAGCCTTATTCCAAAATGGATTATATTCATTATTTTCCTCAATTCTACAAACAATACCCCATAATGACAACGTGAAAGAAGTTTGAAATCTTTGCAAATTTATTAAAAGTAAAAAACGAAAGATGATGGAGGCCACTGTGCTCATTGGGACCTTCAATGCTGCAGATATTTTTCTGTACCCTTCCCCAGATCTGTGCCTCGATACAATCCAGTCTCAGAGGTCTACAGACAATTCCTTGGACTTCATGGCTCGATTTGTGCTCTGACGTGCACTGTTAACTGTGGGACCTTATATAGACAGGTGTGTGCCTTTCCAAATCATGTCCCATCAACTGAAATTACCACAGGTGGACCTCAAGGATGATCAGTGGAAACAGGATGCACCTGAGCTCAATTTTGAGTGTCATGGCAAAGGCTGTGAATACTTATGCACATGTGATTATTTTTTCAGTTTTTATTTTTAATAAATTTGCAAAGATTTCAAACAAACTTCTTTCACATTGTCATTATGGGGTATTGTTTGTAGAATTTTGAGGAAAATAATGAATATAATCCATTTTGGAATAAGGCTGTAACATAATAAACAACAAAGTGAAGCACTGTGAATACTTTCCGGATGCACTGTATATATATATATATATATATAGCTGCACGTAGCAATCATTAGGGAAAAGTGGAGAAAATTAGCAAAAGAATTAAAGGACAGATCCTGCTGATGTTGTGAAGACAGTTGTATTGGTGGAAAATTTTAAAACACTATTAAAAAATTGAGAGTTTTGCCTAAACTTACAGTGCCAACTAGCATTGGAAATGAATCAAATTTGGCATGTCTTCTCAAAATGGACTGCTGTCCATGTGTACCAAGTAGAGGTCTTCACGGGTCCAAAATAAATGCCGGACTCGGACCAGACCCGTCTATTATTTGAAAGCTTGGAACCATACCCATGCAGAACCGAGAAATGCCGGACCCGAACTACACTCTTATGGGTAACACTTTAGAATACTGTATCTTACTTAATGCATAACTAATAAGGAATTACTGCAGACCTAATAGGTAATTCTTTAGAATTAGAAGTAAGGAAGAAGAAAGGGCCACAACCTGAAAATTGTAATGGCTAATAGTTATGATATTATTGTAATTGTAATTAATCGACTGTTCATTAGTAGTTACTCAATAGTTATTTCTCCTGTTGCTGAATTAGTAGATAATTAAAAGTAGTTCATCAGGAGGCATGACTGAATTCAATAGTTATTGATTAGCTAATTGTTACTTAACACAACTATAAAATGCTATTACATACTCATTAGTTAACACATCTTCCTTAGTAGTTAATAGTAGTGAATTAAGTGTTAATGAAGAATTACCTATTAGTTCTGCAGTAAGATACAGTATTCTAAAGTGTTACCCTCTTATGCAGTTAGGTTATTCTACGTTTATTATTTACAATTTTTTTCTCTGAAATGTGTTACTTGGGTTTTCAGCGGCATTGCATATGTTGTAATTTTTACATTAAAGGTGCAGAAATTCTGATATAATTTATCTTTGTTTAATTTTTATCATCACAAAAACCTGCATTTTTATATCCACTGTATTATGTGGGTTTGATGCTGATATCATTTTTTAGCTCATTTGTAGCTCGTCCAAACTAGCACAACAATGTATACAAATTAGTTGACTAGGACAATTTTAATGGTCTTTATATGTTTTAAAATGAGACAATGGTCAGCTTTGTCAATTCAGGTCATTGCTGTTTTATAAGCTGGCGTTTCTGTGCCAGAAATAACCTGACAACTCAAACCTTTAAAATGTTGAATGTTTAGAATAATTTGATAATTTTTTTGCCCTAGATTCCTGTTACATTGCACAAACTTGTAAGAGACAAACTGGCCTGCATCATTAAGGGAACAGATCCAGATCTCATCACAGGTAAGAACATAATAGAAAATGTAGTTAGACCAGACCTTAAAAATTACAATGAAATATCTTGTCATTTACTCACCCTCATGAGTGTACTATCCCTTTAAAGAAATCAATCCTTCCCTATTGGCTGTTTTTATCACTAGCATCAAAAGTACCTCGTTTACCCAGTACTTGGTCATCAAAGTCCTAATTTATAATCTGACCATTTTTTCAAGTTGTTTGTCACATTTGTGAAGAAAACACCACTACTTTGTCAACACACAATCCTTTTATGTGTTATGGGAATTAACAGTGAACTCTTCCCTCTTTCAGGTACAACATATTGTCGCTGGATTACTGGAAAAGTGTACATGGAAACAGTTCAGAAAACGACCAGAGAGGAGCTTTGGACTTTGCTTAAAACTATTCATGAGAACTCAAAACTTTCTTTGAAAGAGAAGCGACGATTATTAGGACAATTCTACAGAGGCCATCCTGAAATATTCGTGCAATATTTTGGCAACAGAATATCCAGTGCTTGCATTTGAAAGGATTTTTAGTTAAAGAATATCTTGTATATTGTAAATATGTATATGTTGTAGAAAAACCCAGAAGACTAGTTCAGTTTTATTTACATATGCGCATGTGAACTCATGTGCTGAAATAAACGTCAAAGCCTGATGAGTTTGAATAAACAGATTCTCGTGTGTCTGTACTGATGATATGTGAAAATATGTTTGAATGTAGATTTGTTGAAAACCCAACACTTTTCTCTTAGTTCCTGTCTACCAACACTAAACATGAAACTGGCTGCTCTCAGAACATCACAAAATAAAGTTGCTTACACTTCAGTACCCCACTTTGTTTTCTAATTGGACCCATAGAACCAATGGATCTAAATTCATCTAAATGGAGAGAGAACTGTTAGTTTCATCTCAATGCTTGGCCAGTCACAGCACAAAAAAGACACTTTACCTTTATGTGAAATACTCATTCATATAAATATAACCCAAAATCATAAATGAAACAAGTTTATGGACATGTTATGCATCCACTACTCCTAGACTAGCTTTGAAAAGGGAAGGTCTGACGTCCTACAGATCCTGTTCCCGATGAATGTATTCTTTGTTGTTATGTAACAGGGATGGTGTTCAGAATGAGCGCTTTAGAAATAACTTGAGGGAACAATACAACTGTCTTGTGACCTGCTGTGCAAATTAGGCGTAGCATCGACAATAGCTGGACAACAAGAGCTATAGGAGCTAATAAGAGAAAATCCAGAACAACAGACATCTGCATTTGATTCAGAATATAGATGCAGGAAATAGGCGGATTGATAATTACAATCAGATGTTGAATTTAACAAGTGCTCTTTTCCTAGTTTTGTGATTTCTTTTATATAGAGTGAGGTACATCCAAATAAATGTTGTCAGCGATGTCATTGGTGTAGACAATTTCTGTCTTGAGACAGTATTTGGACAACTGCACCCCTTTGAAGCTGAAGCTTTTAAAGACCCCTTGAAATGGCTTGATGAGAACAGCTTTCTTTTCTGTGTTGACGTATTTCATATTGAAACAGGAAGTTTGGATGGGACATTGAAGGGATCAGACCGTCCATTGTACATAGCTGCCTTCATTTGTTCCTGGCAGGCAGCAGATGACCTAACCCCATCCCTAATCCTAACCATATGGAGCCTGTAAGACCCTGTTTATCCCAGGTATTAGATATGTTTCAGGTGATCTGATCACAAGTGCTCAGCACAAAATACAGGTCTAAATGGGTTTTAAAACATTTTGTGATCGGATCACAAAAACCACATACAAAGGTAGGATCAGTAAGCTTTAGCCAGAATGATTTATTGGACTTATGGTAAAGTTTTCATCTCTAGTGAAAGGAATTCTGGGTTACATTTATATTTATGTACTTGGCAGACACTTTTATCCAAAGCAACTTACAGTGCACTTATTATAGGGACAATCCCCCCAGAGCAACCTGGACACACAATGGTGGTGGCTGTGGGGATCGAACCAGCAACCTTCTGATTAACAGTTATTGCTATTATGTAGTTATGTAATAAATGAAGAATGCATCTGTATGTCAATGTATGTATATCATGAGCTGGGACACATCTTTGCATTTTGCTTTGCGATTTAACTGGAAAGGAGCAGGGACGGAGCAAGGGCGTGGCCAGGGGTGGAAGTGGACCAAAGCCTGGTCACCCCACTCGCAATTGCCATTTTTGTCATTTGTTGTCTTCGGCACGATTTAGTTATTCTTTCTACACAAACAAACCACCATAAAAGTGAATAGGCTTTGGCTATTTCACATCACTAAATCACATAAACCATGATTGGCTACTAGTCAGTTGCAGGTGGTCTTAGGGGGAGGGACATTATAGAGAGCATTTGATTGGACAATACATTGTGTAGTATAAGATTAGTCATCAATATTTTCGCCTCATTTTCCTGGAAGAGACAACTATCAATTTTAAATGCGTGTATCTACTGAAGCTTTATTTTGTGAACTTTAAGGAGTGTGCTAGCATATAGGTGGCCTCAAAGCAAAAAATATATATGGACTAAAAGCCACCAAACTCTTATTTTGAGTGTTGAACTTCATATCCTATTCATTGCGACAAAAACACGACTGTCTATCATACTTGGAAAGTAAAACTAAAACTAAAGGGATAATTGGGTAAACCCAATATTTATGCTGATATCTCACAAAACCTGTTAAGAGCTTGAACGTGTTAAATTTAATCCCAAAACTGAAAGAAGATATTTTACATTTTGCATAAAGAAAATAAAGCCCATTTTTTGTCATTAGGATTTTTGCATTGATATTTTCAAAACAAATATGTACCCTTCTAATTCTCATTACTATAATGAGATCCTATACTCTAATGTATAGATCCAGTATAATGATATGAGATGATTTCTCTGTTGATATTCACATTTGAGGATAATTTGAATTATAAAAAAAGTGATAAAATATCAAGATGCATTTTACAAAATTTAGGAAATTCCAGAAAATATGCATAATTTCATGATAATGTCACAATAAAAATACATGTCTTTTTCTTTATGAAAAATGTAATTTTAGGGTGAAATGTGAGCTGGACTTGTTTTCATGAATTGCCAAAGAGTTGCCGTTTACAGAATGGGTTTTCAAACTGGGTCCGGACACCCCTAAGGGTCCACAAGAGGTGCAAGGGGGTTCATGAAAAATTTCAGAGAGAGATAGAAAAAAAAAAAAAAAGGATAAATATGTTTACATTATTTGACATTATTACTTAATCATTAGATTAATTACAATATTTTATAGTATTGACAGCCATTGGAAGAAATAAAATCAGAACTAAAAATACATCCACATATATTTCATATATGATGAGAAGAAATATTTGTAAGAAATACAGTTTGTAATTTCCTATTCTCTGTAAAATTAGTAGTTATTGTTTCTTATATTCTTTTAAAACTTAATTTTTTATTATTGAATTGAAAATGTTTCTCCTCAGGCTAATACATCTTACATTACTCCAGGATAAGAAAGATATAAGATAAGACTATAAACTTAAATTAATATGTTTTCCAGATAATATTTTCATAATCTCTTTTGGCTTTACACCCTCTAAAGAGGATCATCAAATTTGGAAGTCATTGACATCAAAAACTTTGAAAATGTCTGCACTATAGTGCCTCCTTGTGGTGAGCAAAAATACAGTTAAAGTTTGTTTCAAAGTATTCCTCTGCATCATTGCTAAAACTACAGCACTAATAAGTTCTATAAATAAATAATGCTTATAAAGCAACCAGCAGATACTGTTTTATTGGAAGTTGTGTGTGATCCTCAGATCACTACAAAATGATCAACTTTTCCATCACCAGAACTACACATGGCAAGTTCAGAACTATGAGGCAAATCAGAATAAAAACTTTATACAGTATAAACCACCCAGTTTTAAAAAATAAAACTGTTTAAAAAAAAAAGAAACATTAAAGCACTGAACAAAAATGAACAACATCAGAGATGCATGACGGGAAGGAGACAGTATTCAATTATCTCTAGCGATGAGTCAGTCACAATTAGTCACAAACCACTGCTCTCAAACACAAGTCAACACTGAGGGATACATTCCTGTACATCATCCATTGGCCGGTTCAGTGTAGGTGTGCAGGCTTCACAGTAAAACCAGGTTGGAAGCTGGAGTCAATATGCCTTCAGTGAGATGGGCATGTGTGTTATTCAGAAAGAAGAGTGTGTGTGTGTGTGTGTGTGTGTGTGTGTGTGTGTGTGTGTGTGTGTGTGTGTGTGTGTGTGTGTGTGTGTGTGTGTGTGTGTGTGTGTGTGTGTGTGTGTGTGTTTTGGGCTGGCTCATCGGATCCTCTTCTGCTGCCGTGCTCGGTAGATGTCGTGGATGGGAGGTACGATGGATCCTTTGTCTTCCTCTTCATCTGAATCAGCGTTTGGTCTTTTCAAGGATTTATTCGCCAAAGTGTGGTTCTCCACAGGCCCGTTGCCTTCGCTGGCCATCTCTAACTGTTTGCCAGTTATTAACTCTACAGCACCGTCTACCGCTGGAGAGAGAAAGATGGACGGAGAGAGTTAGTGGGTGGAGTTAGTATGTAACTGTGCAAAACCACTGTACTTGTCTTGAAAGTATTTGAGTGAATCTCACAAAACCTGTCCATAACATGTCTGTCATATTTCACCCCAAAATAATGTTCTTCAAAGGTTTTTTATATTGTAACATTTCTCTAAAATCTCATTTCTGTATTGCAAAAAAAAAAAAAGGATATATAATTCTCATTAATGTAATGTGAAATAAAAATCTGATTCTCATTAATGTAATGTGAAATAAAAATCTGATTCTCATTACTGTAATATGAAATAAAAATCTAATTCTCATTACTGTAATATGAAATAAAAATCTGATTCTCATTACTGTAATATGAAATAAAAATCTGATTCTCATTACTGTAATATGAAATAAAAATCTAATTCTCATTACTGTAATATGAAATAAAAATCTAATTCTCATTACTGTAATATGAAATAAAAATCTGATTCTCATTACTGTAATATGAAATAAAAATCTGATTCTCATTACTGTAATATGAAATAAAATCTAATTCTCATTACTGTAATATGAAATAAAAATCTGATTCTCATTAATGTAATGTGAAATAAAAATCTCATTCTCATTACTGTAATGTGAAATAAAAATCTCATTCTCATTACTGTAATGTGAAATAAAAATCTCATTCTCATTAATGTAATGTGAAATAAAACTCTAATTCTCATTACTGTAATGTGAAATAAAAATCCTATTCTCATTACTGTAATGTGAAATAAAAATCCTATTCTCATTACTATAATGTGAAATAAAAATCCTATTCTCATTACTGTAATGTGAAATAAAAATCCTATTCTCATTACTGTCAAGTGAAATAAAAATCTGATTATCATTACTGTAATGTGAAATAAAAATCGTATTCTCATTACAGACTGCATTACACTAGTGAGAAAAACTGTGGTAAAGATTGCTTATCCTAAAACTCTCAACACTTAAATGCTTCAAAGTTAGGGTTTTATAAGACTCAGCACTAGAAAGATGACACTTACTCTCTGGCAGTACACATCTTCTGAAAGATTCCATTAACTCATCTACTTGCACAAAGGGACCCTATAAACACAAACATACACATTTCATTGAAAATACTTCAAATACATTATATAAGGTTTTTGAGATGCTACAGTTTAAGAGGGAGAGGTGTTGAACTGACTGAAAAACAGCTGGGAGGAGGCAGCAGCTTCATGAGAACAACAGCAGTGGGAGGAACAGGAAAGACTCCTCCAGGAACAGGGTGCAATCCAGGAGCTGCCAGGAACAAGTTATGTTAGATTTGGCTAAATTCAGGTGGTTCCAGAAAAAAGTAAGAGTAGAAGTACACTACCAATCAAAAGTTTAAACACAATGTACTTTTTCAGTAATTATAAATAATCTGTCAAAAATTTGACAGGTAGAGTTTGGCATTTAAACTTGTCACATGTATGTATGTATGTATGTATGTGAGGTGTTGATGGAGATGCTCACGTGCAAGATGGCGTGGCTGGAAAGGAATCATCTGGCTGGTGTCAGGTTTGGGGTATTCAGGTTTGCGGTCTGCCTCGTCTTTCATTGCTGGGGTAGAGGGAGTGACCACTGCCTCTTGGATCAGTGCTGCATACTTCGCACGAGAGACATCCTGCCATTTGGCACATTCAGATGATGAAGTATTGTTGGATCATTAGCTATTCATGAATTTACAATGAATATTGACTATTAAAGGGCTAACTAACAATATGAGCTGTGTAAAGTATTTGTGACAAAAATTTTAGTAATGACAATTAAGGCCCAAAACATACTTCACGCAAATCATGAAGACAAACACATCTAGCTACGTAAACTCGAGTTCATGCATCAGTCTATCCGAAATGTGCCAGAACGTATTCACAACAATGCAGGCATGAGTTGCATTCTGAGCATTGCCATTAGGGGCGCTGTTGTAGGAATAATGTAAACGATATTCTACTATAGTCAGTTTTTTCTTTCAAGTCAACTACTGTCATGGCAGAGCAATAGTTTGAAGAAAACTTTGCAGAATAAGTTTGCTAAACTGCTGACATGTTTATAGCAATCTATGTGAAAAATAACACAAACGGTTTAATGGCACAGACATTTGAAGATAATTATCTCTCCCCATGAGTACTTTGTTACCACCACAGCAAAAAGGAACCTACGCGGAGTATATATTACGAGATTTGTAAAATGCTGGCTAAACATTCACAACTTGCTGAGAGTATTTTCTGGTATTTTGTTTCCTAGCTCACCTTGTAGCCAAGGGCTTTGAGCTCACAGGGGGAGCAGGGATACAGATCCATGAATTTGTATCGATCCACTAGCAGAGCTGTTTCCTTGCCCTCATACTCATCCTTGAAGGCCAGAAAACGCCTTCGCTCCACTTTTAGGATACTGGCCAAATCCCCGATGTTGCTCTCAAAGGCCAGGAAGCGTGCCCAGATTTCACTGTGCCAGAAAATGACACATTGACATCAGGAATGTCATGTATAGTCTCACACTGATTTTAACTCAGGGTTAAGAAATGTTTCACATTTGTCATTAAAAAAAACAGGTTAGCATTTGTGATATATCCACTAGAACATTTTAGCCCTTTTGGGATTATCAGTCAATATTTAGCTATTTTGTGATTATCAGTCAATATATAACTATTTTGGGATTATTGGTCAATGTTTAGCTATTATGGAATTTTTTGTCAATATTGAGCTATTTTGGGATTATCGTCAGTATTTAGCTATTTTGGGATTATCGGGTTAATGTTTCGCTTTTGTGGCATTTTCAGTCAATATTTAGCTATTTTGGGATTATCCTCAGTATTTAACTATTTTGCAATTATCTCCCAATGTTTAGCTATTTTGAGATAATCGGGTTAATGTTTCACTATTGTGGCATTTTCAGTCAATATTTAGCTACTTTGGGATTATCGGTCAAAGGGTAGCTATTGTGGAATTATCATTCAATATTTAAGAATTTGAATGAAAAGCTCTCGATCTACCGGTCAATTTTCGTTCCTACCCTCACCTATGGTCATGAAGGTTGGGTCATGACCGAAAGAACTAGGTCGCGAGTACAAGCGGCCGAAATGGGCTTCCTCAGAAGGGTGGCGGGCTTCTCCCTTAGAGATAGGGTGAGGAGCTCAGTCATCCGTGAGGAGCTCGGAGTAGAGCCGCTGCTCCTTTGCGTTGAAAGGAGTCAGTTGAGGTGGTTTGGGCATCTGGTAAGGATGCCCCCTGGCCGCCTCCCTAGGGAGGTGTTTCAGGCACGTCCAGCTGGAAGGAGGCCTCGGGGAAGACCCAGGACTAGGTGGAGAGATTACATCTCCACACTGGCCTGGGAACGCCTCGGGGTCGCCCAGTCAGAGCTGGTTAATGTGGCTCGGGATAGGGAAGTTTGGGGCCCCCTGCTGGAGCAGCTGCCCCCGCGACCCGACTTCGGATAAGCGGTTGAAGATGGATGGATGGATGGGATTTAAGAATTTTGGGATTATGAGTCATCTCAACTATTTTGAGATTATAGGACAATATTTAGCCCTTTATTATTATCTGTCAATATTTAACAATCTTTGGATTATCTGTCAGTGTTTAGCTATTTTGGGAATATCTGTCAATATATATATATATACCCATTTTGAGTAAATCAGTCAATTATTTAGCTATTTAGGGATTATCAGAATTATTAGAAAACCACGCCCATTCGGTCAGTTAACAGAAGTGTGTGGCAGGGCGGAGGGCGGGGCCGGGTCGTGATTATACACACCTGGTCCCTTATCAGGCTAATCAAGCCTCCGAGAGGGATAAAGGCCGACTACGGAGGATTGTGCGGCAGAGAGAGATAGTTTACGGACATGTCCGTCATGTGTGTGTGTTTTTGAACATGAAACAAGTTAGCCGAGGATTACATTAACCCAGAATTAAAAAGGTCCCTGGAGAAATTTGTATAATGTGTGACAAGCTCAGTATATAGCTAGCCATATTCAAGAGCCCATATAAAGGCTTATATTCTGAATCTGCACAGATGACCTGTTGGTGTTCCATAAAGGTTCTCTTTTGTAACAGAAATCAATGGGATAATTTGCTTAAAA
This sequence comes from Xyrauchen texanus, assembly GCF_025860055.1. Classification (NCBI taxonomy): domain Eukaryota; kingdom Metazoa; phylum Chordata; class Actinopteri; order Cypriniformes; family Catostomidae; genus Xyrauchen; species Xyrauchen texanus. The sequence goes on from NC_068304.1 coordinate 12,875,381, forward strand.
AAAAAAACAACAACACTAACCCAGATTTCTCAGGGGACATACTCCCAGATGTAAGGACTCTCTCAAACAGGACTCGGGTATTGTTGTCCTCTGTGGTGGAAGAAAGGGAAAACAGCTTAATAATTTGCCATTTCTTTTAAAACTCATTCCTCGCCAGGCTTTTTGCCTGATTTATTTATTTTTTTATAATAGCCTAGCAACAAGATAAGAGTGCCAATGTTTACTGCATGGTAAACACCATCTCCTAGCCATCTGCTTTATAAAGCAGACAGATGGTTTGTTAGGGTCTGATAAGCACTCCGATACCATCCAGCCTGTGTATCAATAAACAGTCTTTCTGATAGTGAAAGTGCCATTTTGAGGACATGTCAATGACACACAATCTCTCATTGTTTTGGTGTAAATTGTTTTCCGCTAGTGGTCACCAAACATAACCTGCTCACAATATAGATTGTAGGAAATGACACAAGATCAATAGCTACTAATTGCTTAGCAATGAATAGGTGAATAGTCTACATGGAGGATATTTGTAAGGGAATAGTGTTCTTACCGTTTAGATGAGAGAGGTAATCAATGTAGGCCAAAATGTACTCAGGAATGTCACCATATTTCTTTAGTCCAAGCTCAAATATTTTAAAGGCCACAGATTTGTCCTGTTGGCAAGGCAACATACATTTAATTCCTGTTGTTTATATCACTCTTTATGCATTCATCTATGTATTTCACAAAGACAGAAGAAACTGGTAGAATGTGGACTACAGTGGCCTAAATGTTACCTTGCTGCAGTAGTATTCCATAAGAGCAGCAGTGACGTACACATGATGCCGTGTTCGAGGGTCCTCTCTGGCCTTCTTAAAGATGGAACGGCCAGACTTGATGCCCTCGGCTCTTCTGGCAAACTTCATGTACTGAATGTAAACCTGAACAATAGACAAATGCATCACAGGTCAGTATTTTCATAGAGAAACATGATTCTTTAAGCATTTTGCTCAAATGAGAGTTTGACTCACCAATGTGGGGTCAATGTCTTCTATTGCCAGAAAGCGATTGTATATACTATGAACTTTCTCATGCTTCATGCGACTCTGAAACACAGATCAATTACAATAGGGGTCAAATGAGATGTACGTTACTGTATCACTGAGTTGTGTGTCCATATTTTTCTTGCTCTTTTGAAATAAAAGAGTTTGTTCAGGCTCTCAACCCCCAGTTCACCCAGAACATTTATGGAAACTAAGCTGCCAAAGTGCATCAAACACTAATCACAACAGAGGTCATTTACACACATAAGTCTCACAGCCGGAAAAAGTCACGTCAAATTGATTTATCCCTGTTTTTGGTGTAGGGAATCTTGACTAACATTATAAGTGTGCCTTTGGGGGAAACTATGAAACAAAAGTGAAAATGGCCCCTTTAAAGACATGACAGCTAGGGTCATAATTAGGTCAGTCGAACAAGCCTCACCTCTTCATAATCTGCAAAAGAGAAATAAAGCAGCATATTCTTCTTGAGTAGAGTTCCTATGGCACGCTCGTAAATGTTTGCTGCCTCGTCACTAAACAGCTTGGCATTATTCATGTCCTGAATAAGAAGATTGGGAGTAAAAGCAAGAGAATGAGTGAATGCTAAAACCAACTAAATTAGAGAAAGCATGTTGCAACTCATTTCAAATTCATGTACAGTAGAGGTAGACCGATATATCATTTTTACAGTTTAATCTGTGCCGATAGTTGCTTTTTGGAACTATCTGTTATCGGTCTGCAGTTATATAGTGCCTTTTTTAACCTTAGCGGATACCAAAGTGCTTTACACTGTGTCCCATACACACACACACACATACACCAATGTCGGTAGAGCTGCCATGCAAGGCGTTAGCCTGCCATTGGGAGCAACTTGGGGTTCAGTATCTTGCCCAAGGACACTTCGGCATGTGGAGTCGTGTGGGCCGGGAATCGAACCGCCAAACCTGCGATTAGCGGCCGACCCACTCTCCCAACTGAGCCACTGCTGCCAAAAAGTTGGGAAAGTATGAAAATGCTACTAAGAACAAAAAGGAGTGATTTGTTAATAATATTCAACCGTTGCTATATTGGAAGCACTACAACTACACATCATATGATGTTTTTCCTTGTGAATTTCATTGTTGTGTGAACATGTACAGTAATTTCAAATCAGATGATTGCAACACGCTCGAAAAAGTTGAGATGGGTAATTTAAGACTAATGTGAAACAGATGTTAAACAGGTGAGGCAATTGTGTCATAGTATATAAGGAGTCTCCAAAAACAGCCTAGACCTTCAGGAGCAAGGATCATTTGAGACTTGTCAATTTGCCAAGAGATTCTTCAGCAAATAATCCAGCACTTTGAGAACAATGTTCCCCAAAGACAAACTGGAAGGATTTGGGGCATTTCACCCTCTACATTACACAATATAGTTAAAAGATTCAAGGAATCTGGTCAAATCTCAGAGCATAAAGGGCAAGATGAAAACCACTTCTGAATCTACATGATCTCTGATCTTTATTAAACCTTTGTTAGTCAACACCACTGCCGCTGCATCCACAGATGCAAGTAGAACAGTGGAACTGTGTTTTTTGGTCTAAGGAGTCCACATTTCAAAAAGTCGTTATGGGCCAGGGGTGTGTATGTTCCCATGGCATGGGTAACTCGCACATCTGTGAGAACACAATGAATGAAGACAGATATGTAAAGATTTTGGAGCAACATATACTGCCATCCAGCACCATCTTTTCCAGGGACGTCCCTGCATTTTCCAGCAGGACAACTTCAAACCACATACTGCCCGGATTTCAAGTGCATGGCTGTGTAAACAGAGATTCTGGGTGCTAGATTGGCCTGTCTGCTGTCCTGACCTGTCACCTATTGAGAATGTATTATGAGCGCATTATGAAGCACACCATCCGCCAATGAAGACCCCGTACAATTGTGCTTCTAAAGACCTACATAATGGATGAATGGGGGATAATTAGACTTTCTAAACTTAACAACCTTGTGTCTTCAGTGCACAAATGCTTAATGTTAAAAAGTGTTATTATAAGAAATGGTGATGTTTTACAGTGGTAAACACTCGACTGTCCCAATTTTTTGGAGCGTGTTGCAATCACTTGATTTGAAATTACTGTACATTTTCAAAAAACAATTAAATTCACAAGGAAAATCATTATATAATATATAGCTGTAGTGCTTGCAATTTAGAAAAGGGCGAACATAATTGACAAATCGCTCCTTCATCACATTCATCATGTCTCCAACTTCTTATCTGTGTATATGTATATACACAAAACTCTTCATCTGGTGAATACATAGGCTATAAAACTCTTAAAGGGATAGTGCAACCAAAAATTGTAATTCTCTCATCGACTTTTTCCACCACCTTAGTTATCGTATCAGCACAAACCACTAAAGGTCGACATCTAATGTACAGTGAGTGTACACATTACAAACAATATAAATCAACATAACAGTTTGAGTGAAAAGCTGAATTGAAAAATGAATTGCTTTAATGACATCATACACTCGAGCTGGCATGCACTTCAAATGTTTTTGCAAAACCTGATGATCTATGTTATCCAGCATTATTTGATAATGTTTCAAAGAGCATCTTGTATGCTTCGACGGAAGCAAGAAAAACCAACCTTTTAATCTGACCCAAGAAGTTGGTCAATGTCACAATTTGCCCATATGACTTTATTCCACAATGAAAAATTAGAATGAGTATTCCGGTTCGCCTTTACTTTTGTGCTCCGGATAAGAAAGTCATACAGGACCACATAAGGGCGAGTTAAATATGACAGAATTTTAGAACTTTTTTAGATGAACTATCCCTTAAAATTGACTGTTCATTTCCAGGTTTAAATTACATCCCCGTACATAACACTGGCAGTTCAAAGATGTTGACGGAAATCAGTGTTTAATATAAAATAATGTGCAAACCAACCCCTTTTTCCGCCAGCAGTTTACTGGACTGTTCCAGGTACTGGGCAGCCTCGTACCAGATGTCAGGATGATGTCCCAGTACCAAAAGACACTGCTCATAGGCAAACATAACTGCAGGAGACAAAGAAAATATATTTCAGTTAAAAATGCCCAAATTTAACTGAAAAGAAACCTCAGACACACATGCCCAGTAACTAAATCATATCCATGAATATTTCACACCGTATTCTACAATGTACCAGTAAAAACACACAGAGATTGGCTCTCAGCGCTCTATCAGAACCTGCTGGAGATTTTTCTGGAAAAATTCAAGAGGATGAGTCACCTCTCTTGGTGATGAGTGTCTGATCTTCTGTGCGCAGTGGGTTGCTCTTCTCCCATTGGATGTATTTCTTCCACATCTCCACCTGCTGGGCTTCCTGTGGGGAATTCTGTGGCGGCACTGAGGGGGCGTTCCGGTCCAAACCCTTCATCACGGTCTCGTACTCCTACAAGAGATTCAAATCACACAATCAGCATGCAGAAAGAACCAAAGGAACAAGACACGAAGAAATCAATGGTCTTAGTGGTTTTAAGAGTTCTCTATATCAGATATTATAACTTCCAGCTTAATATTACACGTAAATATAAAATATTCAGAGAATAAATCATTTAGGTGTAATATAAAGGGATAGTTCACCCAAAAATGTGTATTCTTCAATTTACATGGATTTAGCCACTGCAGTCTTACGGACTACTTTTATGTTTCCTTTGTGATTTTTGGAGCTACAAAGTTCTGGTCAACATTCACTTGCATTGTATGGACCTACAGAGATGAGATATTCCTCTAAAAATCTTTGTTGATGTTCAGCAGAAGAAAGAAAGTCAGGGATGGCATGAGGGTCAGTAAATGATGAGAATTTAAATTTTTGGGTGAACTAACCCTTTAACTTACAAAAATAAGTACTTTGGCAGTACCATAGTACAGTGATTGTATCAACTGAGCATGTGACAGTAATAACGGTTTCAACTCACCTTGGCAACTCTTCTGGCGTTCATGTAGTCCCTGCTCCGGTCTTCAATCATTTTTTTGGCCAAGTGCACATTTATGCCCTATAAGATGAAACAAAGGCAATTTATTGCTAACAACAGATAATACATGTACATTAAAATCAATTATGGAGAATGACAGGGTCTGATTCATGCACGTATATTTCAAAGTCCAAAGTTTGGACACTTTAAACCTATTGATCTAAAGGTTTATACTTAAATGAATTAAATTAGTTTGGTAGACACATAAAAATTGTGCCTACTTATGAATTTCTTTACATAATTTAGAAATGATTACGCACTTACCTCTTCATATTTACTGTAATCCCTCCATAGCTGTTCAATGTTAATCATGGGGTTGACGCAGCCCCTCTGGTACACACGTCTAACGGCTGTGATGCGCTGATTCTCTGCGTATGACCCCACGGCCTCTCTACATGTCACATAGAGACCTTTTTTGATGCCTCACAACCTCCATTGAACATTTTTAATGACTGTATACAGTAAATGGGGGATTTTTAAAGAATCTATTTGATGCACTTACACTCCTTTGAGGAAATTGATGTAATCCACCCAAATCTAATAAAGAAAAAAAGGTTTTTGAGTGATAGATCATGACGGGGCTGAAAAGATTCAAGATTATTCAATCTTAACCATCAAAACACTCACCTGATAGGACATAATCTCCATTCCAATCTTATCCAAGGCAAAATCGTATGCCTGCGCCATCTTTTCCCTGGCAAAGAGCAACACATTTATCGATCAAAACTCACAAAAGTCGCAACAAACAAGCAATTGAACAAGTCAGGCCTGTTTTAAATAGTAAAAGACTGATATATTGGCAAGGCTGGTTATTAATTCAATAAAACAGCTCCTGCTTGGACAATTAACAGTAGTAGTAGTGTTAATGAATATGTTTCTGTTTTCAAAATGTTTTGAGTGTAAAAATAATTTAATTACATTTTGTGTATATCCATTTTGCTGTCATTACATTTTATTATATTTATTAAAGCTGTCAATTTTAACGCGTTAATTCAGGGCAATTAATTACATTATGTAAAAATAACGTTAATTAATGCAATTATTAACACCCCCGGACTGCAAAAAAGGAATTCGGAGCACTTAAAACTTAAAGGAATAGTTCACCCAAAAATTGTAATTCTCTCATCGTTTACTCACCCTCATGCCATCCCAGATGTGTATGATTTTCTTTCATCTGCAGAACACAAATTATGATTTAAAGAAGAATATCTCAGCTCTGTAGGTCCATACAATGCTAAACGACTCCAGTGGTTAAATCCATATCTTCAGAAGTGATATGATAGGTGTGGGTGAGAAACAGATCAATATTTAAGCCATTTTGCTAAATTATACTCCCTGTCCAGTAGAGGGCGATATGCAGAAGAATGTGACAGTTAAAGTGGAGATTGACTGAGCAGGGAGGAGAATTTATATGTCATTGATTTAACCACTGGAGTTGTATGGAACACTTTTATGCAGATGTTTGGACCTTCAAAATGTTGGCACCCATTCAGCTTGCATCGCATGGACCAGAGTGCTGAGAAATGCTTCTAAAAATCTTAATTTGTGTTCAGCAGATGACAGAAAGCAGATGGCATAAGGGTGAGTAAATAATGAGAGAAGTAACACTTTCATGTTTTTACAAGTCCCAGACAGCAGGGGGCAGTAAGTGCATCTCCAGCTGTACAGGCAACAAACCACACTTACTGACAGCACAAGATGAGGACACTTATTATTGTGTTCAAACACAGCTGGACAGAATGCAGCTTTGAATGCAGTGGTCCTTAGACGTATTTCTCTTTCAAACAGTGTTTCACTTCACATAGCACCCCAAAAATGATGTGTTTAAGACAACGCATGTGTACATAGACGTGCCCTTAGAAAAGCCCTTATAATAAGTCTATCATAGACAAATTCAATTGCAAAATGGATTGCAGGCAACAAATAAGTTTATGTTATTGAAATAAACAATATAATGTTTTCTAAAGCAACTTCAAGCATTGCCTAATCAATTCATAACTCATCTGCCACAATAGTGTAATGTACTTTTTTTGGGGGACTTTTGAAGCAAATATTAAAGCATGTGATTAAGTCAATTAATAAAATATTATGTGATACATTTTCTTAAAAATTGTATTCGATTGACTGCCTTAATATTTATATATCTCTATTCGATTGGTCGATTCTACATTAGACACTGGAAAATATCAGCTGACCACTAGCGTAAAGCAATGAAAACAAAAGCATGTGACGTACTTATAGCTGGGCAGTTTTCCTTTGGTTTCACGGACATATGAGAGGTAGCACTTCCACAGGTCAATGTGCAGAACCTTCATTAAGCACCTTTGAAATAACTGAGCAAAGACATTGAAATGTGAATGAACTCATTTGACACTTGAGACAGAAAACGGAGTACACTTGCAGCACAGTACTATATCTTTGATTCATGCATACACACTTTTGAACTATTGTAATCCCTTAAAACAAGTCCTGATTCAGAATCACAGTTGTTACCATTGTTTACCTAAACAATGGTAAGCTTGAGACTTACAACTGAAGTCTTGACTTTAAATATGGAAGATAAATGCAGAACACATTTTAAAATATTTTCCCCCTTCCTGTTACCTTTTTTGTGCATTTTTCATAGTAAATTGTTTTAGATCTTCAAATGAGATATAACATCAAACAAAGGAAACCTGAGTAAACACAAAATACGGTTTAAAAAAACACCTATATCACCCATGTGAAAAACGAACTGCCCCCTTAAACTTAACAGCTGGTTGTGCCATCTTTAGCAGCATCAACTGTAACCAAATGCTTCTGATAACTGAAGATCAGTCTTTCTCAATGCTGTGGTGGAATTTTGGCCCACTCTTCTTTGCAGAACTGATTTAGTTCAGCCACATTTTCAAACATGAACTGCCTGTTTAATGTCCTGCCACAGCATTTCAATCGGGTTCAAGTCAGGAATTTGACTAGGCCACTCCAAAACTTTCATTTTGCTTCTTTTGAGCCATTCAGTGGTGGACTTACTCTTATGCTATGGATAATTGTCTTGCTGCATAATACAGTTGCGCTTGAGCTTCAACTCACAGACTGATGACAGGACGTTCTCCATTAGGAATTTCTGGTAGAGATCAGAATTCGTTTACCTCAATTATAGCAATTTCCCCTGGCCCTGAAGCAGCAAAGCATCCCCACACCATCACACAACCACACTTGACCGTAGATATAATGTAATTCTGTGTTTTATTTTTGCCAAATGTAACGGGACCCCTGTCTTCCATAGTGTTCCACTTTCGACACATCAGTCCACAGAACATTATCCCAAAGGTTTTGAGGATCATCAAGGACTGTTTCGGCAAAATGATTTCTGTGTTAGCAGTGGCTTTTCACCTCGCCACTTTTCCATGGATGGCATTTTTGGCCAATGTCTTTCTGGTAGTGGAGTCAAGAACAGTGACCTTAACTGATGCAAGAGAGGCCTGCAGTTCCTTGGATTTTGTCTTTGGCCTTTTTGTGACTTCCCGGATGAGTCATCACTGTGCTCTTGGAGGAATTTTGGAAGGTCGGCCACATCTGGGAAGGTTCGCTACTGTGCCATGTTTTCTCCATTTGGAGATAAAGGCTCTCACTGTAATATTTTGGGGTCCCAGATCTTTTGAAATAGTTTTGTAACCCTTCCCAGACTGATGTATTTCAATCACCTTTTTCCTCAACATTCTCTTCTCGACCTTGGCATGGGTGAGACCTTTTAGCCAACTTCATGCTGCTGAAAATGTTTTTATTTAGGTGTTGATTTGATGGAACAGGGCTGGCAGTAATCAGGACTGGGTGTGTCTTAGTCCAGCTAAACCCCATTATGAATGCAGTGTCATAGATTTGGGGATTTAGCAACTGAGTGGGGGGCAAACACTTTTTCACACATGCCCAGTATTGGATAAAGTTTTTGCTTCAATAAATAATATTATCATTTAAACTGTATTTTATGTTTACTCAGATTGCCTTTGTTTTGTGTTAGATTTAGTTTGAATTTTTTAAACAATTTAGTATGAGATTTATAAAAAAAACTGAAGAAATCAGGAACGGGGCAAAAACTTTTTCAGAATAAATGGTACATGCTCAAAAGACCATGGTGTTTATCTGTTACAGTATCAAATTAACCAAGGCAATACAATAATTTTTTTTGAATACGATGAATCAGAAACATAAGGGTCATGCAAGGTTGGTTACAATCTAAGATCTAACAGAAGTAGGTAATGACATTCTGATATCTAATATGAGCAAACAGGACATTTGGATTGAAGAAGGGTGATATTTTTATTCCACTAGCTTCATGTTTACTCTACCAGAGCCTTTGAGGGTCTAAAGTGGTGACCTACATTCTGCTCAGCTCGTATGTTAAACACCTGCGTCTGCTGCAACAGCACACAAAATCAATACATTTGACTATTTGTGGCATTAACAGTGAATGCTTACCTTTTCAACCTTGTCATAGTTTTTAGCCTTGATCTGTGGACAGATTTGAAAACCAATAAAGTTAACAAGTGAGCATCTTTAACATGACTATATTATGAGTTCTCTCTCACACACATGCACAAATAATCCCTTTGGAGGTCAACAATGTGAGATTCACACAAACCTGCATAATAATCACTAGTTCTGTTCTCAGTATATTATACTGTATATTAAGTGCATATGCTGCATATATTAGTCACGGGGCTCTATAGAGTTTGAAGGAATGACTCATCAATGGTGTTTGGAGTTGTGATAGACCGGTATGCATTGTGCATGGCAATTAATCAGCGGATATTTCACCATATTGAGATTGACATCAGCAGATAACAGTGTCTGATTGGTTGATTAACAGAAGTCGTCATTCTGCCTAGTGTCAGTTACAAAATCTATCATCAGCCTTGTCAAAGGATAGTGCACATTTTCATTTTTCAAATAACTAGTATTGTGTGAAATAAACATTTGTTAAATTTTAGCCATTTTATATGCATCTTTACTAAAATTATATTTATATCACCCACCATTAAAATATATATATATATATATATATATATATATATATATATATAAAATTGACCACTCAGTCAGGTGTCATGTGTCACATCAGTGCTCTACATTGTACTACTGAATCTAGTCCTGAGTCAGGAGTTCAATTCTCATTATCACTTGAAAAATAAGATAAAAACGGGCTGTCAATTTCACACTTTCAGTGCAATTATTTATATAAATATTTTGCATAAAAAAAAAATGCACGGAATTAATCATGTTCCCGTATGGTAATAAGGAATATTCCTATCATCAGAGCAATTCAAGCTTGATTTACCAGCTTTTTGCAGCAGAGGGCAGTAAGTGCAACACCAGCTGTATAGGCAACGTGCAGCTGTACAGACAACAAACCACACTCAGGCTTGCTCATCACCAAAGATAGCACAAGAATGCGTTCTTGCGTTCAAACAGCTGGACAGGGCGCAATACTGCATGCAGGGATCAAAATACATGATTTTCTAAGTTTCAAACTATGTTTAACTTGACACAGCGACCTAAAAACACAGATTATGATGCGACCCAACTGAAGTATGACGCTCCAAAAACTTCTGTCTGAAGCAGGTATACACTGACGTCCTTAGAAAAGCCTTTTTAATAAATCTACTTCAGACAGATTGAAGAATTGAATTGCAAAATGGATTACTGTGGAAGCCAATGATAGGCTTATTTTCAATAATATGGATATAAACAATATATTGCCTTTTAAAAACACTTTTTGCTTTGTCTTATCAATGCTTTACTCGTCTGTTACAATATAGTAATACATTTTACCAGAAATATTATTTTTGTTTTATAATAATTTATATTTATATTAATCTAACTATTTAGAATGAATCATTATATATTAAATTGTTATTTGAGGAGAGTTCTTGGCAAATATTTATATATGCAATTAATTGGCAATTAATTTGATTAATTAATTTACATATGTAATTTAACAAAAAAAATATCGATTGACATCTCTAAAAAATACATATTATAAATAAAATGTTTATAAGAAAAAATACCCTTGCACATCTAATTGGTTATCAGTGGGTGTGTATGAAAACATAAACAAACACTAGCACACAAAAAAAAAACAGCAATGTTTTGGTCATGCAAACTTCATCAGGCATTTCCCTGCAATAATTATAAAATGCCTGACCAAAATGTTGCTGTGTAAATTTGCAATATTTTTTCCAAAAGCAACAGAAGTGTGTGGGACTATTTCTGTTTAGCCTCACAAGAACAACACAAAAAATATGGGTATCTGAGGTTAAGAAATTTGTCCTGGATGCAAACCCTAAAAATGCTGTTGGATTGACCCAATTGTTTGCAGGACTAAACTCTTAATCTTGAACAAACTAGATTTAATTGGAGCCAGAACAAAAAGCTAATACTTGGCATGCCAGTGTTGGCACAAATCAGAAGTTTTTTTAGAAGTAAAAATTAACAACAACTAAGAGAGTTTGTATGTGTATAGTATGTGTATGAAAAGTGCACATGTCGATTATGAAACAGAAATGCATTAAAAGGAATATTCCAAGTTTAATACAAGTTAAGCTCAATTGACAGCATTTTTGGCATAATGTAGATAACACAAATTTATTTAGACTCATCTTTAATCATGGTTACAGTGAGTCACTTACAATGGAAGAGATTGGGGCCAATTATTGGAAGGTACAGTGCATCCGGAAAGTATTCACAGCGCTTCACTTTTTCCACATTTTATTATGTTACAGCCTTATTCCAAAATGTATTATATTCATTATTTTCCTCAAAATTCTACAAACAATACCCCATAATGACAACGTGAAAGAAGTTTGTTTGAAATCTTTGCAAATTTATAAAAAAAAAATAATAAAAAAAATATCACATGTACATAAGTATTCACAGCAATTGCCATGACACTCAAAATTGAGCTCAGGTGCATCCTGTTTCCACTGATCATCCTTGAGATGTTTCTACAACTTGATTTGAGTCCACCTGTGGTAAATTCAGTTGATTGGACATGATTTGGAAAGGCACACACCTCTCTATATAAGGTCCCACAGTTAACAGTGCATGTCAGAGCACAAACCGAGCCATGAAGTCCAAGGAATTGTCTGTAGACCTTCGAGGCAGGATTGTATTGAGGCACAGATCTGGGGAAGGGTACAGAAAAATGTTCTGCAGCATTGAAGGTCCCAATGAGCACAGTGGCCTCCATCATCCGTAAATGGAAGTTTGGAACCACCGGTACTCTTCCTAGAGCTGGCCGCCCGGCCAAACTGAGCGATCAGGGGAGAAGGGACTTAGTCAGGGAGGTGACCAAGAACCCGATGGTCAGAGCTCCAGCATTTCTCTGTGGAGAGAGGAGAAACTTCCAGAAGAAGAACCATCTCTGCAGCACTCCACCAATCAAGCCTGTATGGTAGAGTGGCCAAACGGAAGCCACTCCTCAGTAAAAGGCAAATGACAGCCCGCCTGGAGTTTGACAAAAGGCACCTGAAGGACTCTCAGACCATGAGAAACAAAATTCTCTGGTCAGAGGAAACAAAGATTGATCTCTTTGGCCTGAATGGCAAGCGCCATGTCTGGAGGAAACCAGGCACCACTCATCACCTGGCCAATACCATCCCTACATTGAATCATGGTGGTGGCAGCGTCATGCTGTGGGGATGTTTTTCAGTGGCAGGAACTGGGAGACTAGTCAGGATCGAGGAAAAGATGAATGCAGCAATGTACAGAGATCCCTAAGCACACAGCCAAGATAACAAAAGAGTGGCTACGGGACAACTCTGTGAATGTCCTTGAGTGGCCCAGCCAGAGCCCAGACTTGAACCCTGTGGAGCGGAGGGGGGCGGGGCCGGTCGGAATATCGCGCGTCCGGTCCCCAATCAGCCTGATGAGGCGCGCGAGGGATAAAGGCGGCCGGTGACGATGGTTCGAGAGAGAGAGAATTACGGACATGTCCGTCATGTGTGTTTATGTGTTTTTGAGTTTAAGTTTCTCATTAAAATATAATTTATGTTGACAAGCCGGTTCTCGCCTCCTCCTTGCCCATCCTTCAACTGTGTTACAAACCCGATTGAACATCTCTGGAGAGATCTGAAAATGGCTGTGCACCGACGCTCCCCATCCAACCTGATGGAGCTTGAGAGGTCCTGCAAAGAAGAATGGGAGAAACTACCCAAAAATAGGTGTGCCAAGCTTGTAGCATCATACACAAAAAGACTTGAGTCTGTAATTGGTGCCAAAGGTGCTTCAACAAAGTATTGAGCAAAGGCTCTGAATATTTATGTACATGTGATTTTTTTTTTTATCCCCGTTTTTTATTTGTAATAAATTTGCAAAGATTTCAAACAAATTTCTTTCACATTGTCATTATACGGTATTGTTTGTTGAATTTTGAGGAATTGAATAAATTTTGGAATAAGGTTGTAACATAACAAAATTTGGAAAAAGTGCTGTGAATACTTTCCAGATGCACTGTATATAAGGCAGAAATATGAAGCTTTTATTTTTTATAAAAGCACTAGAATGAATTCTTCTGTTAAGACTTGTGGATTATTTGAGCTGTAAATAGCTATTATTAGTCATTTCAGGGTTTTAAGTTTTATGCCATTATGTCATCATGGCAAACGAAGTTGTAAAATTGGCAAACTTTACACACATAAGGCAAGTAATTTTATCACACTACAATCATGTTTACATGCATATTGTTTATATCTTTTGGCTATACTTTTGAAACCGTGCGTATTTTAAAGAGGCACTATTATGCTTTTGGGGGTTTTACCTTTCCTTTAGTGTGTAATGTAGCTGTTTTTGCATGTAAAGGATCTGCAAAGTTACAAAGTCCACGCCAAAGGGAGTTACTCTCTCCCACAGAAAACACTGCCCCTTAAATGCCTGAAACGCCTGGTTTGCAGTCCAGCCATTACTTCCGTGATATAGCTACGTCACTATGTAACACATTTGCATAATCCCCACCTCAGGAATGCGCTGCTCAGGAAGCCTCGGGAGCTGAAACTCAGTTATGGTAAAGGCATTACATATCTGACACACGCTTTAAGCGGTTGACCAATCACAACAGACTGGGCGGCAGCCCAATCATAGCAGACTGGGCTTTTCGGAAAGGGGGGTTTAAAGAGACAGGAGCTTCAACAGAGCGTTTCAGACAGAGGGTGAAAAAAGGTGCTGCAACAATGTACAGTGTGAAAAAAGAAAGTGTTTTTTGAACATTAAAGCATGTAAACCTATTCTAGTAGACCCCCAAAAGGGGATTTTCTCCCCAATTTGGAATGCTCAATTCCCAATGCGCTCTAGGTCCTCGTGGTGGCGTAGTGACTCACCTCAATCCGGGTGGCAGAGGACGAAACTCAGTTGCCTCTACGTCTGAGAACGTCAATCCGCACATCTTATCACGTGGCTTGTTGAGTGTGTTACCGTGGAGATGTAGCACGTGTGGAGGCTTACTGCTATTCTCCGCGGTATCCACGCACATCTCACCACGTGCCCCACCGAGAGCGAGGACCACATTATTGCGCCCACGAGGAGGTTACCCCATGTGACTCTACTCTCCCTAGCAACTGGGCCAATTTAGTTGCTTAGGAGACCTGGCTGGAGTCACTCAGCACACCCTGGTTTCGAACTTGCGACTGCAGTGGTGTTAGTCAGCATCAATACTTGCTGAGCTTCCCAAGCCCCCATATGGTCTCTTTAACGTTCAAAAATTGGCCCCCATTCACTTCCATGTTAAGTGTCTCATTGTAACCCAGATTTGACCTTTTTGTAAAGAAAAGGAGGGGCAAGTCGAAATAAATTTGTGATGTAATCAACATTATGCTACAAATTCTTTCGATTGAGTTAAACTTGTTTTGGAACTGAATATCCCTTTAAGTTTTGGAAATATATGACTGATGATACAAAGAGACAATGCAAGAGAATAACTCAATACAGATGTTACACTTGTTAATGCTTTTATTTCACTTATTCACACAAACTTCCTTTGCCCAACACAAGAATCGAATTATCACAGATGTTGTTGTTATAAAGGGGAAATATGTGACAGTGATAAATGCAGAAAACTTACATCTATGAGGGAGATAATCTATTTTAATTCTAAAGAAAATTCAAAACCTGAACTGTTTTTGCCTTGAAGAACAGCCTGCAACAAACCATCTCCAAATCTAGCAGTGCTAATTGTTGATTATTGAAGTTTAACATCAGGAAATCTAAAATCGTGCAGTATTTCCCTTTAAATACAAATGCATAAACACATGCTGTGCCACACACATCAACGACACTTGCAGTCTTAAAATGGCTGTCATCATTTGGAGAAACGGCGCACAACGGTATTTGAATTTTCGTTTTTAAATCTACATTTTAGGGGGACCACTGAAAAAGATGACTGATGACATCACTCTAGTGCAGTTTGGGTGTATGTAAGTCAACACTACAGTTACAAGCTTAAGTAAACCTACTGGTACAAATTTTAAGGAGTGCTTATTCTCGATAGGGTTACGTTAAGTACTCAAGTACTCCAACATCAATCTACAAGAATAAGGCATGTTCACGTGTGGACATTTTCCACAGACCAAAAATGTTCCTCGAGGAACGAACTGACGATTAGATGGGAGCAAGAGAACATCGGATACAAGTAAAAAAAAACAATAAAACCTATTAAAAAGACAAATCTGACTGGCCAGTTATCAACAAACAGGACCATCAGGATGGTGGATATTTATCTTCAGTGTGAATTTCAGTCTAATAGCCAGTATTTCCAATGCCAACATTAAAAGGTAAAGGTAGATTCATTTCTTCAGATTAATGTTGTTCATACTGTATCAAATCTCTATTTGAGAGATGAACTTCAGTATGCTGCATTCAAGGAATGGGATGATGTAAAAGAAAAACTATTACCTGGGCAGCAACAAAACTTTTAACTTACATTGTCATTCAAAGGCAAAACGTAGCAACTACAAATTTGGTAAAAATCTGGGTCGGGTTTCTAAATGGGTTCGGCTAAATTTTGCAGTAACTACAAAAACCATGTTGAAAACAAAGTAACTTGTGTGTTAGTTTAATGCAGTTACCGCATTTTGCTTTTGTAACGTATAAGCCGTTATCAGCACTGTCTGTCCTCCAGGGCACAAGGCTACAGACTGAAGACTGTTAAAAACACAAATTATTGAGACAGAGTGTGGCCAAAATGTCTACTAGGACTGGAGAAGAGTCACTGCAGCATGGCTCCTAACACACGCATGCACGTACACTCACACAAAATTACAGTGCACATTACAATTATAAAACCAAACTTGTTGCAGTTGTGCGTTTTATTACAGTCTGGAATCAGGAAACAGTTCAGTCAAAACAATGCAGTTTTGACAAAATGTGGAAGAGCTTTAACTATGATTATAATGGTAAATGCTCAAATACAGGGCAACAAATCTGATGCCCATTTTTGATCAGAATCATTCCAAAAATGCTACATTTAAAAATATTTTGTCCATAATTGTTCCTTTCAATATTTTATTTCAAGAAAGTACCTGTTGTCATTGAAAACGATTTTCTTTGTTTGCAATCAAACACATTTAGATCTCAAATCAAACAAACCAAATTTGTGGTTTAAACTAGGGCTGCCAATTAATTGCATTTTAACCATGATCAGTTTCTGAAACATAGGGTTAATTAAGCATAAACATCTGGGATATTATTCAGCTACCAAGCAAAAATTACAAGCCAGTTAATGTTGCCAATTGGTGTTCATTTTCTTTATAGGCTGTACGGATGATAATCACAAGATCTTTCAAAGTCCATTTTCACCTCAACCGACTGTTCAGTCTCTCTTCAGAAGTCTGAATCACTACTGACTAATCGGTTTCACTTTTGAGCATGTAATATTATATCACTACTATTGTAGGTTTCAAAAAGAATTAAAAATGTATCTCTTAAAGAGGACTCAAATGTAAACACCCTACAGAGTAACTCTTTCTATTGGCAATAACGCATGTGCAAAACATGAATTAATTTTGGTAAAAGGAGTCACTTATTAGTTTAGTTTTTTCACCTTATTCAACATGAGTTTAATGTAATTTTGGTGGGTTTTTTCCTTCTAGAATTGACATCTAAGCAGTGGCAGTGATTTGATTTGCAAATCACTGTATTGGACTTGCAGCCCTGTAATATTGTTTTTCTTCAAATAACAGCATAATTGTGATTAATAATAATGATTCAAATTGAGTAAAATTATTTTTATTGTCATTTAAACCATTATCACGTAACCCTAGTTTAAATTAAACAGCATAATCCTTCATTATTAACTACATTTTATAAACCCATAATTCTGTAATTGATCAAACACGAAAAATTCCATTATAAATTATGCATGGGCCAAAATTGAAATACTGTTGCCAATAAGTAAATAAAAAATGAAGCAGAAAAGACTTCTAGTTCAGTATTTTCAACCACGTTTAACAATTTGCCTTTTAAACATAATCATTTATGAATTTTAATGAAAAGAAGGCTAGTCTGATTTTCTATTAAAGGAATGTTCCGGGTTCAATACAAGTTCAGCTCAATTGACAGCATTAGTGGCATAATGTTGATTACCACAAAAATTTATTTTGACTCTTCCCTCCTGTTCCTTAAAAAATAAAAATAAAAAAGCAAAAATGGAGGTTACAGTGAGGCACTTAAAATGAAAGTGATTGGGGCAATTTGTGGAGGGTTTAAACAGAAATGTGAAGATTATAATTAAAAAAAAAAGCACTTGAATGAATTATTCTGATCAAATTCTCATTTGAGCTGTTGTTTAAATCTGAATATTTACAGTCATTTTAGGATATGATATTATATCATCATGTAACAAAGATGTAATATTGCCATTAACTTTGCACAGAAAAGGTTAGTGAGCGATTTAATGACACTAAAATAATGTTAACACCCATATCTTTAACTGTAAGAATTGGCCCCCCATTCACTCCCATTGTAAGTGCCACACTGGAACCCAGATTTGTGATTTTTTTTTTTTTTAAATAAAAGGAGGGACTGGACAAAAATGTGAGTGGTAAATCAACTGATATTTAATAAAGGGAGATAATATTGAATAATTTTCCAAAATATTTATTAAAGAAAAATGCAAGGGACGGGAGAATGAACTTTGTGAAGGATAAGCACTCCAGTTCTGCTGGCATAGATTCAATGTGGGCCTGGAATAGATGACATGGTGTGCTTCTAATGATACTTACCATTATACGTTTAGAAAGATTCTTATGTGCCCCTAAGCTTACACGTAACTTTAAATGTCATACCATGCCTGTTTCATATCGAAAAATATAGATCAAAATGATTGTGGCCAGGTGTTCTGTAGTGCAAGTGTTCACTTGTCAAATACCTTACAATCTGCCTCTTATAGGTGGGTGGGATTTTAAAAACGAAAGGTACCTGACTTCATATTTTAGAATGGAAACGAGGAACTATGGATCAGTAATGGCAAGAAATGGGGGACCAGAGAGGGAGAGGGGGAGAGAGAGGCTAACATGGACAAAACCTGATTTCTTTCGTAATTACAAATCACAACAACCTCAAAGAAATGACACAGGAGGCAAGAAATTGACACAAGTAATAAAGGCTAAAGCACTCCAATACTATTAAAATTGTTTTAATGCTGTTGCAGATAAAACATGCAACAAAATCACCTCATAAAACTGAAAGGTATAAGGCAAAAAAAAATTGTTTAGGACCCCTGAATGATACAAACTATGAGTATTTCCCTTGACGCTATGAATCATTGCAGTTATTGTGCACTGTTGGTGTTGTGTTAATGTCACATTGTTGATCAAAATGGGGATAAGCACAGTCATGCACAGATTTCATCAAAATAAAATCAAGTATAACCTCAGCTTCAATGTATAGTTTCCAGAATCTGCCCGAACTGGGAAACTGGGCGACAAGTCGCTCATATGTCTTCCTTGCTTTGTCTATGGGTTGATTCTAAAAGAATTAAAATGCATTTACAAACAGAATCACAGTGGGACTGTAAGCCCCAAAGACCATTTACATCAAATAGAATCAGATCTGCTGTTAGAAACCCTCCCGTCCACTCCCAAACATGTTACCCCAGGTAGAAAGAAATGCAACCCTGTGCCACTAAACCTGTGCTTCTCGAATCAGTATGCTCCAAGCGTCGAGGTCATAAAGATTTTCTTCCAACTTCTTCTCTGCCTTCTTCACCTTCTCTGGGATGTACTCTGCTGCCTGTTGAGAAAAGCACAAAAACACCCCATGTGAAGCAGTTACCCTTGAAGCATCTGTTCCACCCCAAAACCAAGACATACACTTTAATAATGGTGTGATTCCCTCATTGTACAGAGGAACGCATCTCAATCACTGCACATTTGGGGGTCTCCCTTATCTAGCACAAGTCTTTCAAATAATCAGCTCATTTGTGAAGGGCTCAATGACTTCATTTGGGTGCAAAATAGGTGTACATGAGACCATTTGTGCTATATACAGTTCAGTGACCACCAATGTATTAAAATGGTCTATATACAATGAAGTAATCTGAAACAACCAGGCAGTAACTGCCCTGCAGGTGTAAAAGAACTACAAAAAACAGATCATTTAATGATTGATTGCATTGAGCTGCAGTATTACAACACTGACACTTGAGCTACAGTATTACATAATCACTTATCTGTTCTGCTACGCCAAAAGTGCCACTAGTTTTAAGACTTTAAGCAAAAAAAACTGCACAAATAAACGACGCATTTAGCGAGTGTGATGGTATAATAAATACAGTATGTTTCTTTCGAAGTTCTGTCAGCAGTAAGGCCGCAATACACGAGCGATCTCAAACGCTCCACTTGTATCTTTATTTTACCTGGTCTGGTGCAGGTTCAGTGGACATCGTGGAATATGAATGCGTTCGGGGTGAAGAAATGTCGACGGCGCTACTTTCACATATAAACTGGTTGCAGACGGTGATTATTTGCGCATTGTTTATTTGTGTCGACTCTTTGTGCGGCAGCGCGTCTCTCGCCGTGCGCTAAAATGGCAGCGGCGTGATCGAACTCTGCGCCACGCCCACCGGAAACGACTTATTTCAAAATAAAAGCCTCCAACAACTAAATTAATTTTAAAGTGACATATAGTAAAAAAAAAAAAAAAACATCCACGTCGTTTAAGATTTAAACTGATATCCAGGGGCCTGGATGCAGCATCATTCAAATACAACTGTTTTCAGTTACTGATGTATTGAAGAAATCAGCTTTTTACAGTCAGCAGTGATTGATTGAATACACGAGTAAAAGTGTCCAGTAACAGGGCGGACCTTGAGATGAAGCCAGTAGTATTCGTCTGGTCATGTGATCATAATATGGCAGCCCCCATGAGGGGACCCTCTCCATGTAGATTGAAACAGATTTTATAATGTTACAGTGATTGTTCATGATTTTATTCAAGTGTTTGAAAATTACTATTAATTTCTTAAGGAATACAAATTTTAATGGGAAAATGTATTGTATGAATTGTAAAATTGTGTAGTAGCCTATTGTAAAAAAAAAAAAAAGAATAATAATATTTACATTTCTTGTTGCACTTGTTGTATACTATTCTGATGATAGTGAAACTTTGTAATATGGCACTTTTTGTACCACTGTCTCCCTAAGATGATTCGCTGATGTTTTTCCTATTTTGTAAGTCACTTTGGATAAAAGCGTCTGCTTTTAATGAATAAATGTAAATGTAAATGTATTGTCCAAAAAAAATTCTAAGCAACCACTGGGCAGCACCATAATGATTCTAATTGCCTGTTTTCTGTTTCTGGTCAAGATGCATTGCAAAAAATACTCAAAACGAGCAATCCAGACAGAGAACATCAACCATTTAAGCTTTTTTGGAGTAAAACTTTGGACCATCTCTTCATGTCATCTTCACTCTCAGTTCAGGCACTGTCAATAAAAAATAGTCGTCTCAACTCAGTGACTTTTCAGCACTATACAGCCATATGTTTTTTGAAAATTTGTTTTACAAATGTAATACCTTTAATATCACAATACCCGCTGAGAATATACATTGATGAGAGTGAAAACAATTGGTTATTGCCTTAATCAAGAACACTACAATGAGAATTGCATATTCAGACGTTTGAACAAAAAAACGAAAAAAAAAAAAACACAATACTAAGCAGGTTTGGAGGAACAATAAAATAAATTTAAAAAAGAGGAAAGGTGAGCCACTTTTGTAACAATATCATTCCTGCAGGCTCTACTCAACTTTTTACCTTTATATTTGTATAGAATATTACAATATAGTTTGAAATCATTTTCAAAATGAAATTAGGTTTGGAGTCAGACCATTGATTATATGAATGTGAAACTTTCCCATTAGAATTAATAATTGTATATTCAAAGTCATTGAATTATACCATTATGTCAGCTCCACTCAGCTGTAAAGCAATCTTCAAGTTCTGCTTAATTACATGTTCCACATCAACCCAGAATATGTCTGTATATATATATATATATATATATATACAATGAACAAATAAATGAAAAATGGTTTCCTGTCATTTTTACAGAAGTCACAATAGTAATGAATATCCAGTTTAAAACGCACCAGCACATGCTTTACTGGATAGGCATTATTTTAAAAGAAATTTATTTTAGTTTGTTATTGATGTAAAATGTATCCACTGTTCTCCAGGCTTTACGCCAATTCAAGTTTCCAAACACAGAAGACAAAAAAATTAAGAGCAGTTATTTAGCATATTTCTAATGTAATTATTTGAAACTCTATTTTGCTAAATATTTTTAATACCTATAATTATTTTATTCTTAATGTGAACGGTCGAAGCGTGGAACAATTCCACGTTCAGGAAAAAGGCAAATATTAAGACAATGAAATCAGGTGCTCAAAACAGGTGTTTCGAGAAAATAAAATAATACCTTACAATATAAAAGTATAAAAGACCATTAGTAAAATAAAATAAATAAATATACAAAAAAATTACATTCATTTGACAATATCACAATCAGAAATTTTCACAATTTCTGACAAGTCTAGGTTTTCATGTTTTCATAATAAGACGATAAGATATATTAGACATGGAATCAGACTTGTAAATGTGGAGACATAAAACAGTCTTAGTTAAATGCAGTCATTATCAAATTACAGTAACTGGCAGAACAAAGCTACTAAGCTACTAAGTTTGCAGTTCCACAATTAATCATTTGAATCCTAAAAACATATCACATTTTTTTGTTCATCGTTACCGGAAGGCGTTCGATGTTTTTAAAATGGGTATTTAAAATAAATTAAAGTTTCTTTCTTTCTTTTACTTAATTAATTCCTTTAATTAAAAAAATATTTCTAAATAAAATCAATACACATTTAAATATCGTAAGGCTTGAGTTTCAGTCAGGCATATTTTCAGACACCGCGAATGACATTTCCCATCATTCAATCTGAACGGCCTTTTCCTCCATTTTTGTGTAAGAGTCAGGTGAGGGTTTAACAACTCGACTTTAAAATATGAAAATCTAGCTTTGTAAAATATAAGTCAATCAAAGATTTCTACAAATACATATGTTAATATCAATAAAGTTCACGTTCCGTAGACTTGCTTAGTTTTGTGGCCTAAGATGGTTTGGATTTTGAACGGATTGGTTCATTGACGATGCAGCAAGCCGATTGATACGCGCTCAGTTATCAAAACATTCTTCTTCCTTAAGTTTCTTTATTTAATCTGGTTTAAATGTATTGATTGAGTCTGTTCAATAGGCTTTCAGCTTATTTTTTAAGTTCATTAGCTGCATTGTAATTGGAAGACAAACGTAACATTTTTGAGCTTGCCGTTGAAGTGAATCTATTTCACATTAAAGGACTACAAATGTATTGGGCTTCAGAATAAATTTCACTGTTATTTTGTGTTTTCAGGTTGAATTAGCCTGGTCAAAGCATCATCATGCCTGGAAGGTAAGACAGCTGTCATAATTGTAAACTTAATTGACCTGTAGTTCAGAACGGTGATGATGCAGATAAGTGTATGTAGAAGTTTACGTTTTTCAGTGGTGCATGTTTCTTTTTCCACCAAACACCAGGCTGTGGAGTAAGGCCATCTTTGCTGGCTACAAGCGTGGTCTGAGGAACCAGCGTGAGCATACAGCTCTGCTCAAGTTGGAGGGAGTGTACAACCGGGACGAGGTTGACTTCTACCTGGGCAAACGTTGTGCCTACGTCTACAAAGCAAAAAAGTAAGCAATGCTATTGAATGGCTTTGCTGCTGTATGGACTCCATGCAACGTGTGTGTGTTCATGGTTACCTTTTTGAAGTCATGACATATTGTATTTTTGATGCTTCATTACAATAGGACAATGCGATCAGATATCTGCAATATCTTAAATATCCCAATGCCTATTTTATCCCTCCTTGATATTCAAGGTTCAACTATATTGAGAAATGACAAAACCATGGAGCTGGGAAGTCATCAAAAATATAAAATAGTTGCCCAGGGTTTGAAATTGGCACCTGCGATTTGCCACCTGCCAAATGCGGGGTATCTATTTCATGCACAATGGTCAGTAATTTTGCTTATCCATCTGCCACTTTGGAGGGCAACCTGCAAGAAATCTCTGAGAGACACAAGACAAGAAATGCTGTTAGACAAAGACATGCTAGAAGAAATACTTAATTTTATTTAAGAACAGATGACAGTACAGCCGCCGATGCGTGTGTCTTGGTTCGCTGTTTGTTGAGGCATGCAATGTAAACGTGTCTAGAGGAACACGCCCATGTAAAAAGTTATCATGCTTTTCCAGTCATTTAAAAAAATGTGCAATAATACTGTCGTCTATGAGCCTCAGACCATATCACGAGGTGCTGCATATCGCTCAGCCCTACGTCCCAATCATTCTGTCTGAATAACAGACGAGTCTATGCAAGCTGTTTGTTTTTTTGTTATTGCTTTTTCAACAGTTTCGTATATTAACGTGATATCACAATATAGTAATGTCAAAAAGAGAAACAAAAATGGATGTCTTTTTGTTCAAATAAAATAAGTCCTCATTTTCACTCAAATGGAAGCCTACACATTTGAACATTTATCGAAAACTGTAGACTAGTACTGTAAATTGAAATGAAATCTAAAAAATACTTTTTCAAATAACCATGCATGAGCAATTTGTAGTTCCAGCACTGACAGTCTCTAAACACTCTTTTTGATGAAGCGCTTGTGTTCAGCATCCAAAGAACATGTCTTGGAAGGTTGCTTTATATCCAGTGCATGTTTTAATTTGCGTCTTAAGGCTTGCATATGTTTTTGGGCTTTGTGGGTTGTCTTACACACTGTCAAGCACTCAGCCTTTGAAGTATACTAATTTGACTGGGAGCGAATACGGACGCATTTGACGGATGCGCGCTACGGCTGTTTTGTGATGCTTTTTTAGAACGATGAATGGCTGGCAATGTACACAGACGAGGATTGTTCTCGCGGCGAGAAATTCTAGGCAGCATGCCGTGATACAAATTTCGTCATCTGAACAATTTGCGCAGACCATTAAGATGACAAAATTTGCGTCACTTATACATTCATGATCATCCGAAGTGTAATTTGGCCTTTTAGCTTCCATTTGTTTTATCAAAAATAAAAACATTTGGGGGCCTGGGTAGAACAGCGAGTACTGACGCTGACTACCACTCCTGGAGTCGTGAGTTCAAATCCATGGTGTGCTGAGTGACTCCAGCCAGGTCTCCTAACCAAATTAGCCTGGTTGCTAGGGTCACATGGGGTAACCTTCTTGTGGTCACTATAATGTGGTTCTCTCTATCGGTGGGGTGTAAAGATAGCGTGAAGCCTCCACACGCGCTACGTCTCCGTGGTATTGCACTCAATAAGCCACATGATTAGATGCGTGGATTAATGTTCTCAGACTCGAAGGTAACTGAGATTTGTGCTCTGCCATCCAGATTGAGGCGAGTCACTACGCCACCATGAGGACTTAGCGCATTGGGAATTGAGCATTCCAAATTGGGGAGGAAATAATAAAAAATTATAAAAAAATGGAAAAAAAAGACCATTGTCAAAACGCCTGCCCCTTCAACTCATTGTCCTCCGCCACATGTCATCTAATTTGGATGCAGATCTAAAATTGGATATTTTTAGAAGGTATTATTTTCCATATTTTTGGCAGTGTTTCTTATGTGAATTCTGTTAATTGTCTAAAGGAACACCGCAACACCTGGTGGTAAGCCCAACAAGACACGCGTCATCTGGGGCAAAGTCACACGGGCCCATGGAAACAGTGGAATGGTTCGTGCCAAGTTCAAGAGCAACCTTCCTGCAAAGGCTATGGGGCACAGAATTCGTGTGGTAAGTGTTTTTCTCTTTTGCTTCAATTAACAGTGTCTCTCACTCAAACATATGTATGTTGCAATAATATGTTACAATCATACAATCAGCTTGTGTTACTAGTTTTTTTTTTTTTTTAAGAAGGCATTTGTTGAAGTTATTGGATAAAATGTTTTTGTTCAAAGTGATTCACTTAATCACTGATTGCAAAAAAATAGAGGGTTCTTGTTGTAATTCTCTTGACCAGCACTACTTAGTCAAAGCCATAAAAATTTGTATAAGTGCCATTCGGAGTTTTATTCCAGAAACACCTGAGAATAGATTACATTTCATTGTGCGTGTTTTTCTTTCTGCCTAGAATGCAAGTCTAAAATGTTAAAATTCTTGTGATAAAGCATATACCAAATGCAGCTGCTAAGGCCATTTGCTGTGTGAAATTCAGATTTCATCAATTGAGTGTTAAACATTTGTCTTCTTTGTTTTTCAGATGCTGTACCCATCTCGTGTGTAATGTTTTTCTGTACAAAATAAAGATTTGGTCCAAAAATTCTGTGGTCTTGTTTCATGATATTTATGGACGTTTATACACCATTCAGCAACAACATAAAAAGCAACTGCCTCATATTGCCCAAATAGAGCCAGAATTACATTCCGAGATTCTATTATTTTCACCACAATTGTACAGAGCGGTTATCTGAGTTACCGTAGACTTTTTCAGTTCAAACCTGGCCATTCTATTGACCTCATCTACAAAGTGTTTCTGTCCACAGAATAATGTTGTGGCTGATCTGTGAATTTAGCCTCTCCAACCAATTGCAACATCTGGCAACCATCTTAAAGTTAAACACTTTTATTCACTGAAGTTTTGAAGTTCCAGTGAACTAATGTGCTGTTAAATTGGGTAAAGAGGAAAAAAAGCATAATTAGCGGAACTAGACGAGCGTCATCATGAACAATACTTCCTCCTGGAAAAATAACTTTATTCAACACTTGTGCACTTTGAACCAGAATTTGGTTTTGGAGAAATGCTTGGCTGGTTTGAAACTGAGCAAAATCATTAGGCTTAATCTTCAAAAGACATAATTCATCATACAGGTTTCTTGCTCATACTTAAGTATTTATTTAAAACCGATTACATGGACATTAGTTTTAAATGATCAAATTGTTAGTAAATTTGGTTTCTGGATGAATACAATCAACTGTCAAAAGAGACTGGACGCAGCTTTATCAAATTTAGCTTCTGAGCTACCTTCCTGAAGAGTTAGTTCAAACATTGATAAGCTGGTCTGCAGGAATGTTGCACTTCAGGAGTTCGCTACCCCTGAAATAGAGTGGCATCTTCTGGATATGTGGGCAACATGGAGCTAACGGCACAATAGATGAGTCCTGTAGCATAGTCACCACCATGGGTTGACGTATAGTATGGTGATCACTTCCTACACAATCATATCTAACACGTTTTAATGTAATTATGTAGGACTTCCGTAAACTATATTGAAAGGCTTTTGTCATTTCAGGATGCTGTTTTAGTGCAGATAGGTTTTTGTTTGAAGCAGGGGAATAAGATATAATTAAGAAGATAATAGTGTCGCGGTATTAAGGTGAATTTCTCGTACAAATTAGGAATGTTTTACGCATATAGTGCAGTTTACCATTACACACTTTCTACGCGATGTACAGGACGCTTTCCCTCACTGCAATACTCGCGTTTGACTGCAGAGGTTGCGCGCGCCCTTCTGTGTAGCAATCAACTCCGCCCACTGAAAGCGCGCTGACGCGTTTACTGCGAAGGGAATTGTCCATATTGTAGTTCCATCACACAGCGTGAAGGTGCAGTAAACGCTCAATCACACTACATTTCCCAGACATGCATCCTTCTGAATCCTTCAAATAGCTGGTTTATAACGAAGTTGTTTTGCTTTATCCGCTGTTGAAGAGCCGCAGACCGACAAGAGAGTAGGACAGGTATCTGCCGCAACCGACACTTTTATATTTTATTTGCTATGTAAACTATAATTTATCGTTTAGTTGGCCTTGCATGTCACAAACCTGCAAATCTGACTCCCTTCTTTAAAGACATTTTTTCCTGTATTGTATTTTGGCATCATTAGAAATGTCCTGGCAAATGTTCGAGATTATTTAGGTTATAGAAAATTAAACAGAGAATGAAAACGCGGTTTGCATAAGACAATTGTGCTGCGGTAATAGACATCGTGCAGCACTGTGTCTTATATCCTGATGGAAGTGACATCTATTGTCTCGGGACAGTTGCGGTAATGCGCTCCCTTTAGACACAGCATTTAAACCCGTTTCATTTATGCAACTGCAATTGTTCACCTTTACCAAGTGTCGTAGTTGGCTATAGAATAAGTGGGAAAATGTCTCCAAGAAACGCGGAGCATAACAAGGGGATTTTAAGGTGTGTGTGGTCTTTAATCTTTAGACTACCCTAACCTAAAGCCCTAAGAAGAAAACTAACATGGACAGATGTATATATCATCAGATTGGGTCATGTATAATTATATTTTGTATAATTTCCCGTGATTGTTTTAATCTGAAAGAGGCTGAAGAGGGTGTTTTTGAAGCTGGTGTGGTCGGTCTGTTGTTTTCCATCAGTATCTGTCCGGGAACTGTTTGTTCTCTTCTGCGCTGGAGGAGATGAGGGACACTCGAATTAACATGATAACATCGTTTTAAACTTAAAGTTGATCTAACGTCATCATTTACGACGTGTTTGTGTTGTCCGAGAATTTCTCTACAGAATATTCTCTGGAGAAATGTACAGTTTCTGTAAATAAATCGTATGTACAGTAATTATGCGAAAGCATCTATTGATTAAACCCAATACTGACCGGAAAGGCCGAAAATATCAACGCCGACTGTTAATGAGTCTTAATCCTAGTGAGCTGCCTACCGAGGCATCATCAATGGAGCGAGCAGCAATTTTTTTTATTTGGGGGGTCGTGGGCAGGTGAATATCACAGGCTGTTGAGAACCCGAAATCTAAAGAGTTAGAGAGCTAAAATGTCCTTAAAGAGAACGTGACAGTTTTGGGGACCATTACGATTTTGTGAGTGTGTCTGTGTACAAATGTTTAAAAACGTAACGAAATACAAATAACGATTTTTAGGAGAATTCCGTGCAAGTGAATGGTTGCCAGAACTTTGAATCACCAAAAAGCACATAAATGTGCCATAAAAGAAATTCAAAAGACTCCTGTGGTTTAACCCATATCTACTGAAGTGATATGATATGTGTGTTTAAGTAACAGATCTTTATTTAAGTCACTTTTTACTATAAATCTCCACCTCCACCAGTACTGACTAGTGAGCAGCGATAAGTATGAAGAATGTGAAAGTTAAAGTGTAGATTTATAATAAAAAAGGACTTCACTATCGATCTGTTTCTCACCCACCGTATTTCTTCTGAAGACATGGATTAAACCACTGGAGCCTTCTGGATTACTTTTATGCTGCCTTTATGTGCTTTTTGCAGCTTCAAAGTTTTGGTCACCATTCACTTGCATTGTATGAATTTACAGAGCTGCGATATTCTTCTAAAAATCTTAATTTGTGTTCTGCAGAAGAAAGAAAGTCATACACGTCTGGATGGTATGAGGGTGAATAAATGATGAGAATTTTCATTTTTGGGTGAACTGTAATCGTCTTAAAAGTAGGCAACATTTTTATAATGCAATATAGATTTATGCATTTCTCCCATGCACTTTTTGAGGTGATGGCTAGTATGCTGTCTCACTAATATGTTTTTGAGACCCAGCAATTTGTATTGAAAGTGATGCTATTCTGATAACATATTTATTGGAGGATCACTGCTAAGAGCATTAGATAAGTGTCACCTGATTTAATACTGAACACTCTGGTCATTCGTAATTTTAAAAGAACGATTGACCATCCAACCATTTACCTACAAATACAGCAGTAACATCATCTCAGACTTCAAAGGTAGGTTTAAATGGGATAAAAAGGGATTTGCACATATAATGTGTTCAATCAATACTGACTAAACAAGAATAACATTTCCTTTCATGTTAGTAACCCATCCTTGTTCTTGTCTCTTTAGATTAGGTGACTTTGACACATAGAGCTCAGAGTTGAAGCAACAAAAGTGCTCATATGTTGGTAAAAGAAGATGAAAGGACATGATTTGGGAAAGGACTGTCTGGCATCCGGTTCTGCGTACAGGGCCGTACCGTCCAGAGAGACCTTACCCAGGACAGAGGGAGACCATATCGACCTGTCTAAAGTCCAGGTAAATCACGCACATGCTGTACGTCAGATCGGAGCATTGTCAGATTTTTGATAGAAAATCAAATCTTAGAATTAAAATATATTTTATTAGTCCCTTTACAAGGAAAAACACATACAGACAACCACCAAACTATAACCATATATAATGATACATATACATACATAATCATTACCCTGGCCATATCCACCATTGACATTGAGGAGGACACGTGACACATTCCCTCCAATATTCAGAATAGCGGTCAGTCAGTTTGGGATTTTCACTGACTCATTCTAAATGTTTACATCTGGCCCTCTTAATCTTGAATATTGGGTTACATCTTTGCATAATACACACAGTACAACAAACTCTCATATCACCCACCACATGTACTCAATCCACTGTAAATACACCCACCAGGCCCCAAAATACAGCATATTGTACATAATGTGTGATAATATACTGACTAAGATTGATTTAACTTAGATGAAACTGTAATAAAAGACTGTTCTGAAAACCTTTATCCACGTTTCATTTTGGCCCTTTAGTTTATGCTTAATGATAACCAAAATATATTTAAAACTTTGAACGTGGATCTCACCTATTGTTCTACTTTTATAGTCAATGTTAATTTTATCAGCTTCTAATTTTTTTTCTGTGAGATCCATCTAAACGATCTAACAAGTACATCAGTAATGCATGTGTTTTTCGAATAAATAAATAAATATATGTCGTTTTCTCAGGCTTGGGTAATGTGTTTGTTGTAGTTTGAAGACTAGCTAATGGACCTCAAGGGTCTGTTGAAGGGGTTTGTGGTCTTGTTGACAAAGTCATATGTTTTATGGAGCACTAAACAACTTACACTGAAGACTGCAGCTGTTGTTTGTGTTTGGAATGGTAGCAATGGCCTTTGTGTTCGTTTTGTCCCCTCTTTTTTGTCCCTTACCCTGCTACCGTCAGCATTTTTCCACTGCTGCCTATATTTTTCTTTGTCTTTTTCCATCACACTCTCTCTCTCTCTCTCTCTCTCTCTATCTCCCTTTTTCTCTCTGTGTCTCAACCACTCAGTATACCACTAGGGTTGCCTTGTGTGCAGAGGTAGTGGTTTTGATTGGCTACTCACCCTGCACTTAGAAGTTGGATTTGTTTACATAATCTAGCCCCACCTTATTTGGCACAGCAGCCTATTGCGCTCTTGAGTTCCGGTGATGCGAATAGCAGCCTTTGCTGATAGGCTGATGCCCCCCTTAGGCTCAGGCAAGCTATATGCATGTGCAACGTGATCTTGCGAGAAGCGAGAAGGGGAAGGGGGGGATCTTGCACGTGCTTAGGAGTATTGCCAAACATTCATGACAGGCTACTCTCATTCATCTGATGCAGCCAGACATGTAAATGTCTTCACTGTCTTTCTTTTTCCACGAGTGTTACATCAACGTACTTTAATTAACATGAGAGTTATGCAAAGAATTTTATTTGAAGAGTTTTGCATGGTTGTGTAAGTGACAATTACACAAAAATACTGTCATTTTCCTTTTTATTTTCTCACCATTTCTTTTAAGTCCTTGTTGCTTGAAAGTGTTCCCAGTCTGTCTTTGGTTTCAAGATTGTTCTGTGCTTCACTTCTGCATTCTGATCAGTTGCAGATAGCGTTTTTCCCCCTGTCTGTGTCCCATGAGAGCTTGTGACAGAAATGCTAAAGCTGGGCTAATTCATGGGGCGGTTGACAGAAGGAAAGTTACCTTAGTATATTTCTGAGCATTTTATTGTTATACCTAAATCAATTTAATTTGTCCTCTATAAACTTCTGTCAAAAACGTGCCCAATTAATTACAAACATCTGCAAACTTATTCTCTTTTAGTTACTCTCTTCTGCAGTTAATGCGTTTTACACTAAATAGTATACTCGCAGTGGTTTAAACCTAGAATTGAAGCACTTTATTGAATTGTTCAGGTTTACTAGATCTGCTCCTGTGGGCAGTATCAAATGCCGGCTTTATTGAGGGCATTTGTCTGTTAATACTTCAAATAATCCAACCTTTTTTAATTCATGATTGTGACTAGGTCAGGTTGACACGTTGGTGATCTATAATATGGACTTATTTTGGACAGATTTATGAAACATTGAAGAAGTAAAATAAACATGAAATGGCATTCACAACTTATTTTACTTTTGTAATGTGATGTATTTCCATGTGAAACAGAATATTTGGTGTGAAAAAATGTAGGACAGGACTTGGTGTTAAACCATCAGGAATTGATTGGATTTTGAATAATGGCCATTCCATAAGAGAACCGAGCCAGACCTGAATGTGACTATCCAGTTGATTGTGGAGGACTACTACCCTATTGAAACACCACCTGCCCTGACTTTTGAAAAGGTTATTTGATATGAAGGTTGGGGATTTCATCTCTTGGGGAATGATGATCAAGTACACCTTTTTAGAGCCAACCATAACGTTTCTATTTCAAATCTATTACTATTGGCAAGATTTTTGAAAGGCTGCAATACTAACAAAAACTTGGCAGCCAAGTTTGTAGCACTGCCAGAAAGCTATTTTCTATGGGTAAGAGATGAAGAATTTGCCATTACTCATGGCAAAAATACCTCCAAAAGTGACAAAAATGACCCTGAAATTAAAAATCAGTAGGCAAAAAAAGATCATTATATTTCATTCTAAGCCTAGTTTTACATTTAATATAAAATTTGATTTGATGTTGATTTAATTTATAGGAAGGAGGAAATACTGTATACAGTATATTCTCAGTCTGATTATTCAGATTTTGAACTAATGTAAAGAAAAATAAATAAACTGAACAATAAAAGAATGAAATGTATAATTTTTATTTTATTTAGAAAGATTGCATCCATAAATATTGATTGCACAACTTCACATATACAGCTCCTATCTGTTTAGCTGAGGCTGCAAGTGGGCCTACCATCTGTGTACCTCAGCAGTAGGGATGCATCGCCTATCGCCTATATCGCGGCAGGAAAATATAAATATTTTACTATCAGGAAAATCTAAATATTACTATCGTGATAATTATATTTGCGGTGATAATTTGTAATGGTTTATTTACTTGAGACTGAAATTCTCTGACTGCCTGCAGCGTTTTCCTTCAGGCAGATAGTCGGTCACTCTCAAGCGACAGTGCACGCGGCATTGCTAACTTAGCGACTTTTACTCCCATAGCGAGTAAAAGAACCATCTAGTGAATAGTGACAATTCAAGCGACTTTTGTAGTCTGCTTTAGCGATATTCTTCCACCTCTGGTGACACAAAAGATCATCAGCTCTATCATGACTGATGTCTCAGTTTTCTCAGTGTTCTAGCGCCCCCTGTGTTTCAAGTGCGATGACTGACCTGCATGCAATCAGGAGTTGGATTAATGTGCAAATGGATGTTCTATAAATCAAATGACTGAGGATCTATTAAAAGTGTAGAGATAAGTGATATGAACTGATGAGGTGTCACTTAGAGCTGCCTCCGACCAAAGAGTTCCCTAGTCGACTAGTACTCATTCGTTTATGATATTAATTTAATTACCTAAATATATATATATTTTGGGCTGACACTGCTCTACATTACAGAGAAATACTAAACCATAATAATGAGCCTTTAAAATATTAATTTTACAAGCGCACACACAAAGCGAGCCGCAGCGCAAAAGCAGTAATGATTCTGAATGTGTCGGAAAAACCAGCAAGGAGACTGCCTGAAAATGTTGTTAATTTATAGAGAGAAATGCACAATAGGGTTGTGCCGACAGACAATGATCTCGGGGATCGACGAAGGTCAGAGTGATCGCCTAAAGCTGATGCCTTTGATGATGTCAAGATGATATTTGGCTCATTTTCCAATTATTGTATTAAATTATTATTATTATTATTAGGCTATTATCAAATTAATATTACAAATAATTTGCCCGTAGACATTCACGCGCTTGAAGAAACACACTTTATTATGTTATTAATAACTGATGACAGAAAACCCATCTATGTGCATGTATGACACGCTGTTTGTACGAAGGCGTGCCGTCTCGTGGAACATGCGCATATAAACGTTTCTCACTCTGTCTTTGTTTCTGTCTTCTGAATTTCAGACATCTCATCTCAGGACGTGCTTTGAGTTCATTTAGCATTATTTCCACAGTTCATTGTAACCACAACTCTGCTGCCTGAGAGAGTTGCGACAACTCCATTGACTCCAATGGAACTTTGTTTTTACAGCAATGGCGGTTCGTGGAGCCTCTCAATAGTTCCCGGAAGTAGCAGCAAACACATGCCGCGACGTAGAGATGAAACAGAACAAATCGTTTGCGACGCACTATGCAACGACAACATGAAAGAAAGGACACATACAAAATGCTTGGCATGCTATTTAATTTATTAGAAATGTATTCATGAATTGCTGTAAATAGTTATTGCATTTATTTTAATAAAAATACAAAAAAAGTAATATCGTAATATATTATTACAATTTAAAATAACTGTTTTCTATTTTAATGTATTTTAAAATGTAATTTACTCCTGTGATGCCAAGCTGAATTTTCAGCCTCATTACTTTTGAACGGCAGTTTATATACGAGTATGTTTAAGTTGTTTTAAAGCTGAATATATTGTGTATATGAATAAGTATTGTAAGAATTATACATTAGATATATAATATTTATAATACATAAATAATTATATTACTATATATAGAATAGTTCATTGACCCATTGTGCGGTGCGAGCTGGAAATCACCTGTCACCAGCCTGTCTCTGTACTATCTGAAAAGTCATAAATATGACATTAGTTACCATGAGATTAGTGAAAACAATGAACATGAGGTAACATAAAAAGGCAACAGAAACCCTAGCCTGAAATAAGTTGAGGCAAATAACGGTAAGCGAACACTAATCCTCAAATATTAGCTGATTTGATCTTTAAAAAACAACATTGCTGTAACAACATACTCATGCTATTGGTGTGTTACATAAATATATAAAATATATGCATTTATTGACTACTAATTACCAGAAACCGCAGTTCTGTCACTCTACTCTAACAGTTTGGAATGACCGCAAAAGCACTTCCTGGAACTATCTGAAGTCTACGTGAATCACGTGACGATCAAGCATTTAGAACTTCCGTTGTCGCAAATCTCTCTCTATATGGCTCTGCCCTAACCCTGCTTAACGAAAATTACCCCATAGTACCACCTAGTGTCCAACCAGCGCTAATACCGGTGTTCATCGGTTTTCTGTGGAATTTCTTTTTTCTGCGACCAACCGACCAATCAAAACTTGATTGACCAAATTTCTTCTCATTCACTAACGTTTGGTCGATTGTTAGGGGGCAGCCCTAGTGTCACTGGCAAAAAGTCACTGTGACACAGTAACACTGGCACAAATATTACACACTGACGTTTCAGCATCACACAACAGATATGTTAAAAAAGTAAGATATATTACAAATCATCTCCAAAACAGCTCCATGTGAGGCATTATTTGGCATATAGATCCATGTTTAAAAATAAATAATAATAAAAACATCCCTAACTCTATAGCCTACTGCTGCCTTGCCATGGTTGCTATTGCAAGGATAATTTTGGACTTTGTCATTGTTCAATAATGCAGTTTAATTACAAAACAAAATAAATAATAATAATAAAATCAATAAATAGAAATCCCCCCACTGTCTGAATGTTTGACAAGTTAAGTTAGTGATGGCTAAATGATTAGTAGTTAAATAATAATTGTAAATCACAAGTAAAAAAAAAACAACACACACACGATTCTACACTTTTAAAGAATTGCCGTAGCTCTTTCCGCCAACTCATTTACATATGTAAATTTGACGTCTTGCATAATAAATGACATCATCACGTGATTTAGCTACTTTTAGCGACATTTCAGCGAGCCTTTGGCGACTTCCCTTGAGAAATACTTGGCAACACTGAGTGCGCCTGCACATACAAAGTGTGTCTGTGCGAGTGTGAGCAAGCTAATGTTACTCTGTGAGGGTTATTTCAACATCTTTCCAACTTGTTACGTTGTTTTGGTTTCGTTGTTTTTACATTTGTGTTATTAATTTGTTGTTTGGCATTTCCTATATTCTGTTTGTTTCATGAGGCAATAAATGAAACGCGACAAAAACATGTATGCATGTTATATGGGGGCTAACCTTTTCGCTTATTACTTCATGAAACATAAACATAATGTGGAAAATAGCACATTGTTACTTACATCGCAGCATTGTGATAAAAACAAGTCCAAGCACAACCTAAAAAGGCACATTTAATAAGTTATAGAGTGTAACTGTCACAGATGAGCGCTGTAACAAGCGTCTGTGAATGAGACACTCATAAGCACAAGCACGCACATTCATAACACACACAAGCCACCGCTGCACTCACAGTCCGGCTGCCAGCACTAATAATACACCACGTATACAGAGATTAGGGTTTGTTTTGTTGTTTAATATTTGTTACATGCATTTTATCGCCTCATTTTGGTTTAATGCATTAGTACAGCTGTTAGAAGTTCATTATTCTCTCTCTGTGAGCGAGTCACCAGAGGTGTGAATCTTCACTGGCCTCACGAATCGATTACGATTCAAAGTGTATTAAATTAAATGAAAACATCACCAACATCTCCCGAACCGCTGCCTCACCGTTATTTTCTTGTGTTTCCCCCATTGTGTGCAAATCAGTGCATTTTTGTGTGCGAGCTTGGCTTTCATGTTGTTTGTTGGCTTCTTATCATGAATAAACTCTCCAGTTGCTGTGTGTGTTGGTTTGTGAAAGAATTTCGTGATCGTAGTTTCATTCGAGCACAAATGGTCATGTGTTTGATACAACTGGTGTGCAAACAGTCGTGTTTGTGCACTTGACTTTAGTGTATACACTACGTCTTTGTTTCCACATCTCTCTTTGGCTTGCACCAGTGCACCAAATCGTTTGAGTATGAATCGCGATGCATCGCTGAAACGATTTTTTTCCAACAGCTCTAGCGTTATTATTTATTTCTCATTTAAATCAGCATACACCTGTAATAAAGGTACATTTATGGTTCATGTTACATCCGTCAAACCTTAAATAGCTGTCCAAATTTCAAGCTTTTAAATTACACTTATTTTAAAACGAGAAGCTTTTAATGAATTAGCAAGCAGTTCTCGGTTGAAATTGTATTTTTTTTTTATCGGTTACCGGTATCGGCCCAGAAATTCCATATCGTTGCGTCCCTACTCAGTAGAAATCCAGATTCATCAGACCAGGCTATGTTTTCCCAGTCTTTCACTGCCCAGATTGGGTGCGCCTGTGCCCACTGCAGCCTCAGCTTTCTGTTCTTGTTGACAGGTGTGAAACCCGACATGGTCTTCTACTGTTTTAGCCCATTCGCCGCAGGGTTTGACACGTTGTGCAATCTAAGATGCTATTCTGCTCTGTACAATTGTACAATTGTACAGAGCAGTTATCTGAGTTACCGTAGACTTTCTGTCAGTTCAAACCAGTCTGGCCATTCTCTGTTGACCTCTCTTATCAACAAGACATTTCCATCTGCAGAACTGCTGCTCACTGGATGTTTGAGACTGTTTTGCATGAAAATCCTAGGAGATCAGCAGTTACAGAAATACTCAAACTAAACTCGACAAGCTGTACCACTACAGGACAATCTACTTGGCATTTGCCATCTATCTTCTTGCCTATATACAGTAAGTGTGATGCTCAGTGCTGCCTCTCACAGGAGGAGATTGTTTCGCGGCCCTCAATATTGCACTGCTTGGTTTTAATTACACTATAATGTGTTTATGTATAGTATGATACATGTGGTATTGTGTAGTGCGCGCTGTATCATACGATACAATATTTTTAACACCCCTAGTGTACAGGTGTACCTAATTAAGCAGTTACTAAATGTCTATATATAAACTGTCTCTGATTACCTAGAACAGCAGACTTAAACAATGACAAATAGCTATTTGACTGTTGGGTGACATTATTTTTCAAGGATTGTGTGGCCATGGTGAGGTCAGTCACAAAAGGAAAGTCATTTCAAAGTGGACAATTGTGCATTTTGATGAAGGATTATGAAAACCCTTTTTTTTTTTCGTGTGTGTGTGTGGAATAACTTACAAAAATGAATCGTTCACAATAAGGCTAGGAATGTGTAAATAAGGAACATTTTGAATTATGATTTCATGTTGGCTCGGTCACATTTAAGGCCCAAATATACTTAACGCAAGTACGTGAATGCAGACGCACCATGCTACGCAAGCTCGATTTCACGTGTCGTTGTGTATTGAAATGTGTCAGCACCACTGATCTTATATATATAGATCAGTGGTCAGCACTCAATTCATAACCAACGCAAGGATGCCTGCATTCTCTGTGTTGCTGCAAGGGGCCCTAGAGCAGATTTTCTGTTTTCAGTCAATAACTGTCATGGCGGAGCAGCAATTTGAAGAGAATCTTGCTAAAATTTAGATTATACAAACATATTTACGTCCCCTCTCCATTCGAATAAAAATTGAAAATGCTTGGCCAGAAATTGAGGTGTCTCCAACACAGGCTTTGTGTACAATTTGTAAAACACAGTTGTCCTTTAAAGGAGGATCTACAGCTAACCTTAACAGGCATCTAAAGGTAAAGCATCCAACTGTGCAGCTGACACAAAGGGAAACTGAACAAGCTGAGGATCCTGGAACATCCATCAGTACCAGTACTGCTCAACCTCCTCCTACCTCATCTGCCACTACCAGCACACCTCATACAACTGTCCCACACAGACGACAGGCAGGACAGACCACCCTAACACATTTTGTGGCTCGGCCAATTGACCCACTAAGACAAAAGAAAGTGGATGAGGACCTGGCAAGGATGATTGCATTGGATCTAAAACCTTTTTCCATTGTGGAGGACAGAGGTTTCAAAGCATTTACAAAGGCCTTAAACCCCTCCTATATATTGCCCAGCAGGCAGACCCTGTCAAAAACAATCATTCCAGAAATGTTTTCAAAGGTTCGTGAACAAATTATGGACAAAGTTGGCAAGGCATCGGCTGTCTGCCTCACAACCGACTGCTGGACATCTAGGGCCACATGTGGTTTCATGTCAGTTACATGCCACTTCATTGACAATTTTAAAATGGAGACATGTCTGTTAGATTGTTTTGAATTTACTGAAAGACACACTGCAGATAATCTGGCCGACAATCTTTTAAGAATTGCCAGAGAGTGGAACATGACGGACAAAATAGTAGCTTGTGTCTCTGACAGTGCTCACAACATAACCCTAGCCATTCACAAAACCTCATGGAAGCATCTGCCATGTTTTGCCCACACAATTAATTTGATTGTGAGGGGTGGACTCCATGTAATCCAAAATACACTGAATAAGGTTAAAGCAATTGTGGAGTACATGCACCGAAGCACAGTGTCAGCTGAAAAACTCAAGGCAACTCAGCAGCAGATGGGCTTGCCAGAGTTAAAACTGAAACAGGACTGCCCAACACGATGGAACTCCACATTTTATATGTTACAGAGATTTCTTGATAACAAGGATGCCATCATCACCACACTTGCACTAGTAAATTCTCGACTGGAAATTCTGACACAGGATGAGTGGAAAGAAATGGAAGAGGCCTGTGAGGTTTTAAAACCATTTGAAGAAGTCACAATTGAAATCAGTGGTGAGAGGTATGTAACAATACTCTTAGAACAATCATTATTATAACAAATTTAATTTAATAATTTAATTTAATTTGACTCTTATTAGCATAACATTAAAAAACTATGTTTTGCAAGCAGCTTTTGCAGACTGTAAAATAAATAAATTATAAGTGGCATTGTTATTGCCACAGTAATGCAGGGAAATTAATATTATTCATTAATGATTATTATACTGTATTTATTAAATTCAAATGTTGTTTTTGCTCCCTATAGCTATGTGACTGCCTCAAAGGTGATCCTGCTTTCACGGAGTGTCCAAAAAATAAGCACAAGATACCTGAGATCGGGAGGGTTCAGAAAACCTATAATGGACATGCTTGAAGCAATTACCAAAGATATGGCTACCAGGTTCCACAAGGTGGAATTTCACCATCTGCTCTCAGAAGCGTCTGCACTGGACCCAAGATTTAAAAAAAAGGCCTTTTCAGATGATCATGCAGCAAATGAAGTCATCCAGAGACTCAAAAATGCCGCTGGGAGAGTGAGATCTTCCTCAGCACATCAACCAGAGCAGCAGCAGGCAGCAGCAGCACCAGCACCGCAAGAAACACAAGAAAGCTTAGTGTGGGGTGATTTCGATGAACAAGTTGCAGGTCTTGTGACAAATACAAGTTCTTCAGCAGAGGCTGTTTTGGAAGTTCGGTCATATTCAGAGGAGCCCCTTCAACCAAGGTCCTCCAACCCACTACTCTGGTGGCAAAACCGGGCACTGATTTACCCCAGACTGACCCAAGTTATGCTGGGAAGGCTTTGCATTGTGGCAACATCTGTTCCATCAGAAAGAGTTTTCAGCAAGATGGGACAGATAATCTCTGAAAAAAGAAGCAGAATCAGCCCCGCTAAGGCCAGACAGCTGATGTTTTTGAATGCCAACTTTGAATAATCCTGTTGTTGTTATACCTGCTTATATGGCAGGGTCTTTTCTTCATGCTGCTCTGTTTTTTTTGGGGTTTTTTTGCACTTTATACAGGGATAAGCTACTGTTTACTACTGTTTATATTTGCACTAATGTTTACTAAGTAAACTTGCTGTTTAGTGCAAATTATTTTTGCACTACTGTGTTTTAGCTTGATGTAACTTTACACTACTTTTACCTGTTTTTATATTTTATACTGTTTAAAAAAAGAACTTTTGTAGTTTTGCACTACCTGTTTTGTATTATACATTGCACTTTACTTGACTATTTATATAGTAAATAGTGTAAGCACTGGTGTTTTGTGTGCATTTTGTATTATTTATTTTTATTATTGTTGTTTTATGTTTCAACAGTTTTATACTTTAAAAAATAAATATATATGTTTGAGTCATGTCATGCACTTTTGTTTGTTTAAAAACTGTAAAACATAAAAAAAATTTAGAGTATTGATTATTTGCGTCACGTCATTCCATCTCATTTGCGTCACGTGACACACGTCAGCTAATAGCATTTCAGCTCGGGCTTAGAAGGGGCATGTAATTGGTTGGATCTACTCTGCTGAATGAATATCATATTGCTCTGTTTTGAGTCTGAACGAGAGAGAGATCTCCCGTTCGTGAACGAATTGAACGAACTGGTTGCTATACCCAGTTCGTGTACCAGGTCGGCCATTCTGTCAATCTAGTTCATCAATCAGCAGAAAGTGAATGCAAAGCGCAGGTATCCAGACTGTGCATGCGCAATTCATATCTTACATACAGAACATAACTCCTCGTTTAACTCGTTCTGACCAAACAAATAAAATGTTAACTAGCCTGCCTAGTATGCAAACAAATTAAAAAACACTTGTGATTTGGTCATCCGAAAAGAGTGTAATTTAAAAGATAAAAAGAGTGTAAAGACTTTGATCACTTATTTAGACTTATTTTATCCATTTAATGAGTAGGGCACCATTTTTAATAAAGTCAAATCAGTTTTTATTTTGTAACAAGTAAATACGTTAGTTGAACAACACATTTTGCCGCACCTGCTGCTGACGTATTTGTGTAATATGGAAAAAAAAACTGAACGAATCAGTGAACGAATCTGAACGAATCATTTTGGTGAACGAACTAAAAATGAACGAGTCTCTGGAAAGAATCAAAATTTCCACCACTACACCAGACCATAGAGTCCCGGTCTCACAGCGCCTAAAAAATACTCTATCTCCCCCTTGTGGTGTGAGGTTTGTAACCGCCAGAGCAGCGCAAGAGCACACGTAAAGTATGTACAACAGGACCACGTGTATGCCATGCGTTGGCCAAGCGCTCGTGTCTGTTTCGGCCTTTTCGCATGCACAGCAAAATTTTGCAAGCAAAGAAGATGTGCCCGGGTGTGAAACCCACGTGTGTTAGGTACGAAGGACTGCCCCACACAGAGGTCACTGCCAAAACAAGTAACTTGCAACGTCCACCAAACTCAAACCCCACGTGAAACTTGAAAACATTTCTTTGCCACCAGAAATCCTTCAGGCAAAATTCCTGATTGGGCAGATTCCCATGGAGATGATGGTCTTTCGTCTGCAGATGTAAAATATTTAATGTGACCATTCTTTTACAGTTGGTGGTTCAGTAAAATAGCATTTTTAATTAATATTATAACATTATTTTGGTAACATTTACTTATTTATAACTACTTTTCCTTATCAGTGGAGATTCTTGGAAACCAAAAGCTGACTTTAGTTAAACATAGATTTGTATTACTAACAGTGCTTGAAGATGCTCACCCTGACTTTAATCTGTCTGCACAAGGCTTTAAGTACATGCTGTTCTCTTTAGTGGGCTAATCCTGCTGGCTTTTTCTGCCTCCATAGGTTTTAAAACATTTTAGAATCACTGCATTCCCTTCTCTTTGCTTACACAAAGAGAGGGGTGTAACAGTTCTCTTACGAGAGGTTCTCTCGTATTGCGTAAGCTAGCTTACGCTACGGGAAAGATTCATCTTTTCTGAGATATTGAAGCCAAAAAATTATCCTTAATTTTTGTATCCATTGTCAACGCAGTGCGACAGCTGCAGACCTTGAGCGGGCTAGCTAGCGAGCTCATAGGTTGCTCTGTGGCAACTGCTGCAGCCTATAGACGAGCTTGGGCGAACTCGCATCCAATGAGAGGCGTCCACGCGCTCACTGCATCAAAGCCCGCCAAAATGGGCGTGACTAGAGTGCATATAAGCGTAGTTCGTAGGCTGGAACCCTGATTTTCATCTCTTCAGCGAAGCTCTTCGCATCGCTGACCTGGAAGCCGCGTCGCCGTTCGAGGGGCATCAAGCAAGCGTGGACAGTGCTAGAAGAAGCCGGCCGTCTCAGCCACCTTCAGCCATCCTGCGAGCTACGCCATCCGAGGACGTATCCTTTTATTCAGCAAGCTAGTTCTCACGAACTATTCACAAAAAGTACGGCGTCTTTTTCAAGATGCCTCGCTCCACTTGCGCCTCATGTCGCGCCCTTCTCAGCAGAGGAGACCGCCACATCATCTGCGCTCTCTGCCTGGGACTGGGGCACGCAGAGCTCGCCCTCACTGAGGGCGGATGCGATTTCTGCGAGGAGCTACCGATGTCGACCCTGCGGGCTCGACTTGAAGCGCTCAAAGCAGAAACCGCCGCACCGCCTTACCTTCAGCCACGCAGGAAGAAGCGCCGCTCACAAAGGCTGCCGGAAACTGTGGTTGAAGCGACTGCCTCGCCGGAGCCTCTTCCTCGAGCATCACTTTCACCCTCCCCGGCCCCCCAGGACGCGCAGTTGCCGCCGAGCAGCCGCACTGCTGCCATCTCGGATGACGAGGCGGAGGATAAGGGCCGCTGTTCCATCATGGCTTCGGACAGCGAGGAGTGGTCAGGCTCCCAAGCCTCCTCCTCGGCCCTGGAATCCAGCAGGACCAGCGCCCGAGTCGAAGGGGAGTTAACACGCCTCCTCACACAGGCCGTCGACCGCCTCGGGCTCAGTGGTCACCGCCCCTGAGCAGGCACCCAACAGACTTCGGCGGCTGCTTTCTTCAAAGCCATCGCCGCTCTACACCCGCGGCCGGGCCGCTCCCTTCCTGCCGGAATTACATACGGAGCTTGCAAAGTCGTGGAGCAGCTCCTTTTTCAGCCAGGACCCGTTCCCACTTCTCCACCTCTCTCGGCGTCGGTGGATGGCGCCACTGAGAGAGGCTACTCCTCCATCCCCGGTCGAGGACTCGGTAGCAGCACACCTTTGTCCGCCCTCCGCGAGATGGCGTTCCAAGCCTGTGCTCCCGTCTAAGGCCTGCAGAGCGACTTCCGCCTATGTTGGCGCGCCTATTCCGCCGCCCGGCCAAGCGCATCTGCTCTGCACTCAATGGCCGTTTTACAGATCCTACAAGCAGCCCTTCTTCGAGTGGGATGAGAAAGGCAGGCACCCAGAGGCTGTTACTGATCTCTGGCGCGACAGACCTCGCCGCTCAGGCTACCAAAGCTGCAGCCCAAGCTCTAGGGAAGTGCATGGCCTTGCTGACTGTGACCGAGAGACACTTATGGCTAACACTAGCCGACATGGGAGAAGCAGAGCTCCACGTTCCTCAACGCACCGCTCTCTCCGACCCGGTCTCTTCGGCTCTGCGGTGAGTGGCATTGTTGACCGCTTCTCAGAAGTCAGAAAGCCACCCAAGCCATGAACCTCTTCCTGCAGCGTCGCGCTAGCTCCTCTGCAGGCCGCTCACGTGATCAGCCTCCTGCACGAGCCTCTTCACAGCGCCCAGTTCAACAAACTCAGACTTCTCAGCGTCGACAGGGCGGCCGCCCTCGATCAGCGCTCAGACAGCCGCCGCGAGACCGCCACCCCCGCGGGCCTCGATTTAAGGTAGCGCTGAAACCAGAGCAACTGAAGTCTTCCTAACTTTGTTGAACAAGCGGCGGCTCAGTCCGCCGCGGCCAGACCACCGTCAAAGCTTTGCCCCTGTCAGTCCCCTTCTCTCAGGCTACTACAGTGGTGAATTTAGCAGCCAACAAGCCGGTGACACTGCCCGCTTGCCTGCACTCAAGCGCCGTTTTCACGGCGACCCAAATAAATCTTGTAAAGAGCAAACATGTCTTATGTGTAGAAAAAGTGCCCACAACCCAGTGTTAGCCCCTACACACAAGCATAACACATCCC
Organism: Xyrauchen texanus; assembly: GCF_025860055.1. Taxonomy (NCBI): domain Eukaryota; kingdom Metazoa; phylum Chordata; class Actinopteri; order Cypriniformes; family Catostomidae; genus Xyrauchen; species Xyrauchen texanus. The sequence continues at coordinate 12,919,790 of NC_068304.1, forward strand.
GTGCCCCTATCAGAGCACGCTCTCATAAAGCGATTACTGAACTGCTCGGCGTCAGAGTCAATGAAGAGCCCACAAATGCGTCTGTAGCGCCCATTCTCTGCCCGCTCTGTTACACGACCAGCAAACATTCCTCTGTGTGTAAGTCCGTGCCCGTGACTATGCTTGCGCATCACGTAACAGATGTGACTCTTTCCCCATTCATTCCAATCGGAAGTCACTCACAAAACAGCCTGTTCATGCTGTCTGCGAGCAATCATGCATAAACACACTAAGCGCGCTCACACATTTTGTTCAGCTCTGTGTGCGGCAATCAGAGCGAATTGGCCATTCATCCTCTAGCGTTACGCTTCAAAGCGTGGGAAGCTATTCCAGGGATATCCAAGTGGGTGTTAAGCACAATACAACAGGGCTATTTGCTACAGTTCGATCGCCGCCCTCCTCGCTTCAGAGCGCGGCTCGAAACCACTGTGAACACGGAAGCAGCGTGCATGCTTCGTTCAGAAATAGCAAGCCTTCTGTGCAAAGGGCCATAGAAAAAGTGCCACCCTCTCTGAGCGAGTCGGGGCTTTACAGCCGTTATTTTCTTGTTCCCAAGAAAGACGGCGGCCTCAGACCCATATTAGATCTCAGGGTTTTGAACAAGGTGCTTGCAAAAGACCGTTCAAAATGCTTATAATCAGGAAACTCCTCGCGCATATGTGCCAGGGGACTGGTTTATTTCTCTCGATCTGAAAGATGCATACTTTCAGATTCAGATAAATCCCGTCACAGGCCATTCTTGAGATTAGCCGGCGGCCAGGTTTATCAATACACCGTCCTTCCGTTCGGCCTGTCCTTAGCACCCGTACTTTCACGAAGTGCATGGATCTGGCGCTCGCACCCCTCTTGAGTCAGGGTTTGCGAATTCTGAACTATTTGGACGACTGGCTGATTATGGCTCAGTCACATATGGAGCTTCTGTCTCACAGAGTCAGTTCTCCTCAGCCATCTGAACAGTTTGGGTCTTGCAGTCAATTGGACCAAGAGCTCACTACAGCCCAGTCAGACCATTTCCTTCCTGGGAATAGAACTAGACTCCGTGGCAATGACGGCTCGCTTATCTACACAGCGCGCGCGCCGTGTTCAGCGACTAGCCGCATCTTTTCAGATGAACAGCCTCACGCCTCTGAAGAAATTCCAGAGAGTGCTAGGTTACATGGCCTCAGCCGCAGCAGTACTTCAGCTGGGTTTACTGCACATCGCCCGCTTCAGCATTGGCTAAACACCCAGCGTCTCGCCGGGCTTGGGCCACAGGCCGCCAGCCCATCAAGGTGACTCAGACCTGTATATCAGCTCTGCAGCCCTGGACAGTGGCGAATGGTATCAGCGGGGAGTGACAATGGGAGCTGTATCTCGCCGAAAAGTCATCTCGACAGGCAGCGTCCAACACGGGTTGGAGCGCGGTCTCGCGAGAGCTCTCCGGTTTTCGGCCTATGGTCAGTTCAGGAAAAGCTCCTTCACATAAATTGTCTGGAAATGATAGCAGTCGAGTGCAGCGCTTGTGCGCTTTCTCCCGGTCATTCAGGGTCACCACGTCCTGGTCCGTTCGGACAACAGATCTGTGGTATCCTACCTAAACCGTCAGGGTGGTGTCAGATCCAGGAACCTCTTCCATCTGGCCGAAACGCATACTGAGTTGGTCCCAGTGCCACCTGCGCTCGCTGAGGGCGACGCGCGTGCCAGGCCACCTGAACAACGGCCCGGACAGACTGTCCAGAGACAATATTCCCCCAGGGGAATGGTCCCTGCACGCTCAAACAGTCCAGGCGTTATGGCACCTATTCGGCAGAGCAGAGATAGACCTCTTTAGCGTCCAAAGAGAACTCTCACTGCCCAATATTTTTCTAGAAGCGAGGGCAGCTGGCCCAGGACTGGCCCAGGCGCCCGCTTTATGCCTTCCCTCCTGTCTCGCTATTGCCACAGGTAATGCAGAGGATCAGGAAGCAGCGTCACTCGGTGCTCCTCATAGCCCGCGTTGGGAGAATCAGACATGGTTCCCGGAGCTTACGCAGCTGTCACTGACAGCGCCGTGGCCCATCCCAGTGAGAGCAGATCTCCTCTCTCAAGCTCGCGGCACAATCTGGCATCCCCACCCAGAGCTGGGCTGCATGCGTGGGTGATCAGCGACTACCCGTCGCTCTGCCAGAAGGAGTAATAAACACCATCATACACGCTAGAGCCCCTTCCACGAGAAGACTCTATGCGTCAAAATGGTCTGTGTTCTCAAAATGGTGCACCGACAGAGACCTGGACCCGCGGACATGTGGGGTGTTGTCGCTGCTCGTATTTCTACAAGAGCTGCTGGATAAGGGCAGATCCCCATCCACGCTCAAAGTGTGTGTGGCAGCCGTTGCGGCGTTCGCTGAACCCCTGCACGGCCAGTCATGGGGTAAAAACGTGCTGGTCATCCGCTTCCTCAGGGGAGCTAGAAGGATGAACCCCAGCGCCCCATCGGTTCCTATCTGGGATCTTTCTATAGTTCTCGAAACTATGAAATCCCCCTTTCGAACCACTTCAATCCGTGGATTTGAAATACCTTTCACTCAAAACCGTTTTCTGACTGCCCTGTCATCAGTCAAGCGTGTGGGAGACCTTCACGCGCTGTCTGTCAGCGCTGCGTGTCTTGAGTTTGGACCAAGTGACTCCAAGGTCATTTTAAAGCCTAGACACGGCTATGTTCCCAAGGTGATCGGTACTCCTTTCAGAGCACAGGTCATTTCCCTATCGGCACTGCCAGCACCCGATAGCTGACGCGACACCAATCTCCTTTGCCCGGTCAGAGCACCGAGATTGTATACTGCGCGCTCCGCTGCTTTCAGGCGCTCGAGCAGCTTTTCGTTTAGTTCGGGGGCGCGCAAAGGTCTCGCCGCCTCGAAACAGACACTATCTAGATGGATAGTGGACGCTATTGCTGCTGCATACGCGTCAATAGACCTACCATGCCCGTTGGGCATTAGGGCTCACTCCACTAGAGGCATGGCATCCTCGTGGGCATGGTCCAGCGTGATTTCCATTCACGACATATGTGTGGCAGCGGGATGGACTTCCCCCTCCACCTTTGTCAGATTTTACAATATGGAAGTGCCCGCTCTGCAGGCAAAACTACTAGCGGTTTAATACGCTACAGCTCCCCTGGTGAGCTGCACTGATGGGACACATTCCACACAGACCGGCACCGCCGCTCTGTCGTTCCCTTCCCACTATGTGCTTATGTATTACACAATCAATGACCCGCATTCTTGCCGGCTAAATATTTTTTCCCACTCATAAGGGCTCCCCGGGTCCCCCTTAATTCCCTGGGGCTCATACAGTGGATGCTTGGCGCGCGGCGTTGACAATGGGTTCCGTGAGCGTAAGCTAGCTTACGCAATATGAGAGAACCTCTCGTAAGAGAACGTGATCGGTTACCTAGCGTAACCTCGGTTCTCTCTAGATGAGGAGCGAGTATTGCGTAGCCGACGTGCTTCGCGCCACGGCGACTTTTCAGCTTAAGTCAATGAAAACCAGGGTTCCAGCCTCACGAACTACACTTATATGCACTCTAGTCACGCCCATTTTGGCGGGCTTTGATGCAGTGAGCTGCGGACGCCTCTCATTGGATCGCGAGTTCAGCCCAAGCTCGTCTATAGGCTGCAGCAGTTGCCACAGAGCAACCTATGAGCGGGCTAGCTAGCGAGCTCATAGGTTGCTGCCGCACTGCGTTGACAATGGATACAAAAATTAAGGATAATTTTTTGGCTTCAATATCTCAGAAAAGATGAATCTTTCCCGTAGCGTAAGCTAGCTTACGCAATACTCATTCCCTCATCTAGAGAGAACCGAGGTTACGTTAGGTAACCGATACGTTTCTCACGGTTCAGTTTGTATCACGGTGTTAGGGTCAAGGTTTTTGTATGGTTCGGTATTTGCTATGTTCAGAAAGAAAATCAACATAAAGTGCATTACAAACGCAATTCATCATATATTCAACATTCCGAAGATGTTCATCACTATAGAAGGAACCTTGCTATTAATATGGATACAAGAAGGGTCCGGGATATCACAGCTCAAGTGTTTTAATCAAACACTGAAATTCCATTAACGAATTATGGCAACATAACTTCATGGCACTGACCACTACAAGCGTTTCAGTTATTGTTTCATGTATGTCTGAATTAATACTGAGTGCCTGCTTAAAATGAGTGTGTGCAGTTTCAGATCACCTACGGCTCTGTGTGCATTTCTTTGGGTGATGTCGGCTTACATGATTAATCATAAATCGATGTATAACCAGTATACAGCACTTGCGTCGAGCAATGTTGGCAAACAGTGCCTGTTTTGTAAACTTTTTTGAACATTGCTGTTGTAATTGACTGCAAAAGAAAATGTTACCAGACAGGAATAACGCAGGGGGCTTCTCTATCAGCAGCTCGCTTGCCATTTCTCCGCTTGACATTTTCAACTACACACAACGCATGCAGAACTGTGATGTCATCAAGATGACCCACCTGAAACACAGGCAAGAGCGTATCTATTTACAGATTCATTCAGGCACATTAACGGTGGTTGTATCTGTGCATGTCTATTTGACACTTTGTTTTCTTCGCCAAACCTTGCGCTCCAGATGCTTCATTAAACTTGAAGTGATCTGCAGTGCCAATGCTTACCGAACCACGTGTGGCGAACCGTACGCTTAGTTTTTTTTTACCGAGAATGTTACAACCCTAATGTACACAGACTCACACTCTGACTGCTCTGAGCACTCAGCCTAGATGTCAGCAGAAAACACCACGGCACTCATCACCAAGGGCAACGGCCCATATAAATAGCCTGTTGTCTCAGCTGGCTCTGGGCAACACAAAATTTATTGTTGTCTGGCCTGTTATAAAATACTGTGTTTGTTGGCATATGTGGCAGTGTGTGTCTGCACGTGGGCTTGAGAACATAATGTTTTGACTCTTCATTTGGTTTACTGCAAAAAAAAATTCTAATATAATTTGCTTGTGATTTGTTAAGCTAAACATTATAGATACATGACTTAAACATGTGGCTGCAATTTAGAATCATGGGCTCCATCAGCTCCATCTCTATGTTTAAGCCTGCGTGCAGCACGGGACTGGATGTTCCCCTTGTATGGTGTCATGGTTTTCCCCTAAGCATTATCAACAAGCATGAGTTGCATGGTCTCAGAAGTCTGACTTGATGGCTTGTTTCCTTCCTATGTTAGTTTCGCTGAAAATATTTGCCCTTGCCCAATATGTGCTGACAAACATGTCTTCTTTCATTTCCTGTTAACATTTTTTGCAATGTCACGTCTTTCCATTGAAAAGTGCTGAAATGCTAAAAGTTACGTAGGGTCATGCTCATGATAACTAAAACCCAATCTGTTTATTTTCTCCCAGGATGCTTTTGAAATGGCAGCGAGAGCCGAGGGTGGCCTGTCATTGGATGGGGGCAATGCCACTCATGCAAAAGAGTTGGAAGATGAAGTCGGGAGAAGCAAATACCACCAAAGTGTCTGTGTGCTCAAGCCCTTCCGGTCTACCAGCAAGTATGTACTACAGTTACTGATCAACATGCCTTTCATTTTAGTAAGCAAAGCTGTAGCACTTTGCTGTGGTAACACAGTTTCAGTTTCCACACCATATAAATAATTTATTTAGTCTCTGCACTTTTCTGAAACAAACAGTAACATACTAAAATTCAGGAACAAACTAATATAAAACTGTATTTGTGGGTCACGTGGTACATATTCCTATTTATTGTAGTTTATTTACTGTAGGAGGAGGCGAGAACCGGCTTGACAATATAAATCATATTTTTAATAAGCACACATATGACGGACAGCTGCCTGTAAAAGCTCTCTCTCTGTCGCACCACTGTCCGCAGCCGGCGTTTATCCCTCTCGGAAGCTTGATTAGCCTGATAAGAGACTCATGTGTAGAATCATGACATACCCCCCCCCCCCCCTTTTGTTTTCTGGGGGAGGGCGTGCCTTACTCTCCATCTGCTGGAAGGTCATCACCACCTTCCTGAATCTGGGAGGGGACAGGGGGAGGGAAACAATAATGATTAAAATAGGGGGTACTTCCTGTAACAGTGTAGAACCCCCAACAAAAAAAACAATGTACAATTTAAAAGGGAGGGAAAAGGCCAATGCGGAGCGTCAGTGGGAGAGAGAGGAGAGAGAGAGAGAGAGAAAAAAAACACTTACTCACCGGTTCTCCGATATGCCGTAGCTTGGTACAACTCCTCCACCCTCAAAACGGACGACAGCCGTGCCTCCCCAGGTGGATCGGAGGCAGTCCTCGGACCCCTGGCGGACGGAACGCCCCGCCGCGTTCTCGGGGAACAGAAGGGGTCTCCCCCGCCCCTGGCAACAGTTCTCCCGCTCTAGGCAGTTGGCTGGGAGTCCCTCCCCGCTCCAGGCGGTCGGCAGTCCACTCTTGACCCCACCGCATTTTGTGGCTGGTAGGGGTATCCCTCCTGCCCCTGGCAACGGCCCTGACCGCTCCAGGCGGTTGGCTGGAGACCCTTCTCCCCTCGCAGTCAGCGGCTGTTCCTCCACTTCCAGGCGGCCAGGAGTTGAAGTTGAATGCAAACATGGCTAATAATGGCTTAAAAAACTAAATTATCACACCACACCACATTTGTATTTTGTGACAAGAAAATAATTTTTGTAAAAAGACTGATCAAGGTGATATTTGTCTCATAACAGATTTGAGCTATTGAACTTGATGTGGGCAGTACATGCATAAAAAATACTGTACTGACTTCGGTTTGAACAATGTTAAAAAATACTTTGATGTCACATCCTCAAATATTATCAGAATTTTAGTAAGTGGAAATTACTGACCATATAGTCTTTAATGAAATTAATACACTGTGCTAACTTGGAGAATTGGGAAATTTCATCTGGAGGAAATATAAAACTGAGCATCATCTGTATAGCAGTGAAAAATAATTAATGTTTCTCGATAATCTCTCCTAAGGGAAGCGTGTAAAGGACCCAATATAGAGCCTTGTGGAACTCCCATACTTGTATTTGATCTGACAGTTCCTCTATGCACAAAAGTAGTACCAGATCTAAACCAGGCTAATGCCTGTCCACAAATTTCAATGTAGTTCTCAGGCCTGTCATATGATGTCATAAAAGATCAAACCATTACAGGTATTGGACTGAAGCAAAATCTTTCCAGCAAGTCAGCAAGTCAGTTTGAACCATATTTGGAAAACTCTCGGGAGGCTATTTCCAGTCATGTCAGTGCAGCTCCTATCTACTTGAATAGGGAAAGACTGAAATCTCAAAAATGGTTGGTCAAGATTATGATCAAAGAACATATTTCAAATCGGCAAAATTTTTTTTATAATACTGGAATCATAAACTGTGCTTCTTTACCTCATATTATGCAACAAAATGCAATTTCCTGGCTTGTATTGCTAATGCGATTGCACGTTCTCGAGTTGATTGACAGGCGATGTCTGTATCTAAAAAGTTATTAGCTCTTTTACCTGTAAGGCAGGACTTCCTTTTCTACACATGTTGGCCGCTAGAGTTTTGGGGTTCCAATTTCTCCCATTCATTTAAATAGAAGTGGCTCGTTTCTGAAAAATAGTCTTTGACTGAATTCGTGGACAAATTACAAATTAGCGCATTTTCTCATACTATTTATAAAGCATTATAGAGTACAACTAAAAGTAAAACATATTTTAATTTCAACAAAATCAAAATTTTGGTAGAACTAGGTTTTTTAATTTTACGTATCCCATTAAAATTCAAAGGTCATGAATGGGGAATGTGCCGTTACTGTATGTCTGAGAAAGGCTAATGCTACTCTCGGTGGATGCCAATAATAATATAACAACCAAATGGCATTGAATTAAAAAAAAACTGCAGTTTAAGGACTTATTTATGTCTCTTGCCTTTTCTCTTGTCCTGTTTTCTACTCTGCCATCCTAGGCATCAGCATCCGGTGGACAATGCTGGCCTCTTCTCTTTTATGACCTTTAATTGGTTGACCTCGTTGGCTGTGCTGGCCCATAAGAAGGGTCAGCTGTTCCTGGAGGATATATGGGCGGTGTCGCAGTTTGAGAGCTGTGAGACCAATCATCGCCGGTCAGTACTGTTATATTACTATGGAGTGAGTGGATTGGTTGATGTTCTGAAATTCTGATTAAAGCACTCATACAACATTAATACTTGTAATTGAGGCCCTTTGCAATTTTGGGTACTTTTTGGTTCTTATTTGTTAGTGCCAACTGTATAGTTCACCTTCACACACTTCAAAGCAGGAGCTGGGTTTGTTGTAATTGATACATATTTGTGTCTGCAGGCTGGCTGGACTGTGGGATGAAGAGGTCAGGTCACGAGGGGGCGGGGCGTCTCTTCGTCGTGTGGTCTGGATCTTTTGCCGCACGCGTCTTCTGCTGTCCATCCTCTGCCTTATGGTTACTCAACTCGCAGGCTTCAGTGGCCCAGTAAGTAACACCCTTTAAGATCTTTTCTGTGTTTCTACAGTCTTCTCCTCCCTCTCTCTCTCTCTCTCTCTCTATCTCTCTATCTATCTCTCTCTATCTATCTCTTTCTCTGTCTGTTTCTCTGTGTATTATTAGCTCTGTAGGCCCAATCAAATCCTGCCCCCTCATTTACTCAGGTGAGTGTTTGGGGTATGGGAAGTGTTATTATGTGAAACTTTGTCACTGGGGCCTCAGATGTGATCTCTGTCATCTTTGTGGCTCCTAAAACCATTTTATAAAATCATTTAACTCTTCAAGCTATTTGTAAAGTGCCTTAATTATGACTTGTGCCAATGCCATAAGAGTATTATTAGCTGCTTTGTGCCAAATACTTTGACATGCTCGTCATAACATTAGTAGAACAGTGACACCGAATAGTCCAAGAAATTAGACGTTAATGATATTATTGGTCAGAAGGACTTAAAAAAAAAAAAAAAGATGGCCCAAATTGTGTAAATTCTGTGCCATGAGGAGCACCAAACGGAATTGCAATCTGTTTGAGGTGGGACAACCTGTTGGGCGGACATTGGAAGATGGTGGAAAATGGGTTTAATTTTTTTGTTTAAAACAGGAAATACTTTTGGCATTACTGTTTGGCGCTGCTAATAGCGCAGAATTTACATACTTCAACTGAAAAAATTGTTCACCCAAAATGGAACATTCTCTCATCATACCATCCCAAATGTGTATGACTGTTTTTCTTCAGCAAAACACAAAGATTTTTGAAAGAATATTTCAGCTATGTAGGTCCATGAAATTGTAAGTGAATAGTGGCCACATTTTTGAAGCTCCAAAAAGCACATATAGCCATCATAAAAGTAATCCAAATGACTCCACTGGTCTAATTAATGTCTTCTGAAGCAAAACGTCAGGTGTGTGTAAGAAATAGATCAATATTTAAAACTTTTTATTAAAAATTCACAAGGGTCGAATACAGGCTGCCTCTTGAATGATGTAAGGCAAGTTCATGTGAGAAATCAAAATAATATGTAAGCACAGTTTTGTTTACAACAGAAAAGCATAGATATTCATACATAGATGCCTCATTCAACTGGTTTGGATACGTCAACTGTTGCGCCATCTTGGAACGGTCAACAAGGAGAGCTGTTTGAATCGGTTTGAATGCAAGTGAATAGAGGAGATGCCTCAGACTGAGCTCCTTGCTCAGACCTCTGCATAAACTGCTTTTGTGTGGAAACAGTATTGCGGTCCATAGGAACAGCTGCTAATAAGATATCTACGAACGAATGTCTATGCAGAGGAGGCTCATACACTTACATCATGTGAGAGGCAGTTTGAACTCCACCCTCATCAATGTACAAACCTCAAGCCTTTTGGTGGCGAACATTTTTTGTAAAAAAAAGTTCTAAATATTGATCTATTTCTTACACACACCTGATGTTTTGCTTCAGAAGACATTAATTAGACCAGTGGAGTCATTTGGATTACTTTTAAGATGCCTTTATGTGCTTTTTGGAGCTTCAAACTTTTGGCCACCATTCACTTGCTTTGAATGGACCTACAGAGCTGAAATATTCTTCCAAAAATGTCCATTTGTGCTCTGCTGAGAAGACAGTCATACACATCTGCGATGGCATGAGGGTGAGAATTTTTATTTTTGGATGAACTATTCCTTTAAAGTAACTCTTAGTATCTCTCTTAGTTCAAGACAAATTTGATCAATCCCTAATGTTCTGTCATTTTAAGAAAGCTGCGATAAATTACTTAAGCTTCAAATGCTGTGATGCAAAACCAAAAATAACTTCATTACACCTTTCTATTTGTCTATTGCCTACCAGGCACATGGTGTTTTATATATGGGATATTAACTGCATTTAGTATTGGACAAACCCTCTAGAAAGTATTGACTACTTTGAGTCCTTAATAGTTAAGTTTTCTGCAAATCTGGAATATGTTTTTATTGCCCAATATGAAATTATTGATTTTGGGTACAATATACACTGATCAGCAACAACATTAGAACCACCTCCCTAATATTGTGTAGGTCCCTCTCGTGCTGCCAAAACAGCGTAAACCTGCATCTCAGAATAGCATTCTGAGATGATATTCTTCTCACCACAATTGTAAAGAGCAGTTATCTGAGTTAGAGTAGACTTTGTCAGTTCAAACCAGCCTTGCCATACTTTGTTGACCTCTCTCATCAACGTGGTATTTCCGTCCACAGTTTTTGGCATCATTTGGAGTAAATTCTAGAGACTGTTGTGTGTGAAAATCCCAGAGATCAGCAGTTACAGAAATACTCAAACCAGCCCATCTGGCACCAACAATCATACCATGGTCCAAATCACTGAGATCACATTTTTTTCCCTATTCTGATGGTTGATGTGAACATTAACTGAAGCTCCTGACCCATATCTGCATGATTTTATGCACTGTACTGCTGCCACATGATTGGCTGATTATATAATTTCATGGCTGATTGTTGGTGACAGATTGGCTAGTTTGAGTAATTCTGTAACTGCTGATCTCCTGGGAACGGTATCTAGAATTTACACCGAATGGTGCCAAAAACAAAAATTCAATGAGCAGCAGTTCTGTGGATGGAAATGCCTTGTTGATAAGAGAAGTCAACAGAGAATGGCCAGACTGGTTTGAACTGACAAAGTCTACGGTAACTCAGATAACCACTCTGTACAATTGTGGTGAGAAGAATATCATCTCAGAATGCTATTCTGAGCTGCGGGTTGGCGCTGTTTTGGCAGTTGCTTTTAATGTTGTGGCTGATCGATGAGATTTAGGGGAATTTCCACATAGCAAAAGCGTAGTATAAAGAGATATCTCCTTAGATCAGGAGGATAGGCTAACATTTTCTTCAAGGAGAGCTTTTGTCACTGTCCCACCATGGGCGACACAGCAAGGCTCTGTCTCCTTCAACCGTTGGAGAGAATCAGACTTAACAAAACACTTAGATCTGTTTAAGATTTATCTACTGACTTTTTTCTCCTGTTGTCTTTACGTATTTAGCAATTCCCTGTAGAACATCTCCTTGAAGAGATACCTGTCCTTGCTCTGATGACTGAGGTCAGGGGTGATTTGTAAAGAAGGTGGGTGTCTTGGGTGGTGGGTGGCTGCAAGGTTGTTAGTTTGGGTCAGATTGGAGTTAAGGGTCAGAGGTCGCTGAATCCCCATGTGTGTGACATGTGACAGAGGCTATTCTTTAGAATCCACAGGGTGTCCATTTAACCTGCGGGACGAGCACACGGCAGACTGAGCCGATGAGGAATCCTGGGAGGTAAGGGCATGTTTCTTATGCAGGGCTGGATCAAGAGTTAATGCTGTATGCTGCCCCTCTCTATCTCTCCCTGTCTCTCTTTCTGTTTCCCCTCTCTTATTTGATCTCTGTTACTACTCCATCTTATTAAAATCAAAAATGTTTTGAAATGATCCAGAGAGAATGTCTCAAAGGGTTGGGTAATCCAATGTATGTTTAATGATGAATGTGGGCAGCATGTTTGATTTTGTGCCTATGGACAATTGATCAGACTACTGCAAATATCTGCCCCATTCAAAACCAGCTCCTGTACACAATGGAAAATGGACTTGGGTTTCTTACTTTGGACTGCAAAACTCCCAAGTTTGAGAGATTGATGGGTTTACAGGCAATTTTTAGACCCATACATCTTGCTCTCTCAATATGTTGCTGGATTTTTGTCTTATTTCATGGACACCTTTTTGGGCAACATAGCGTGACCATTAACATGAAGTGTAAATGGGTCTTGTAAGATGTGCGTCATTCAGGGAGAGATTGCTGCCCCACTAACCTCAATTAAAAATAAATGGGACAGCTTTTTGCCTAAGTGATGACAACTTGCCAATGGACTCTCAAAGAACTAGATGTGGTTTTATTTTCATTTGACATTATATCTGAAATCATCTTTTTATAAAACAATGTGCTTTTTGTATTGTCCCTGATCCATGTGTTTTCTTTCTCAAATCTTTTTGTAAATGTGTAACTTTTTCAAGGTTCAATATTCAAGGTTTCCTTAATAAAAAGTAGTAGCTGTGTTGAACCACATGGGTTTGCCCGTGTTCCCAGTTTCTGTGTGCATATCCTTGACTGCATATTTGCATGATATTTGAGAATGGTGTGTGTGTGCGTGTGTGCGTGCGTGTGTGTGCGCGTGCGTCTATCTGCTTGTATGACCTTAAAAATTGTTCTAGTTTTCTATGCTTTTTGCATCCGCACACTCTGCTACTAATTATTGATTTAACTGATATTAATTTTCAGGTGTTAAAACAAAATTACGTCTCCATCCTGTACCCCAACCTGATGTGACTGTAGGTAAAATGACTTTGAATCCACAAACAAGGGGCACTATGTCCATAATTCACATTGCTAGCAAAGTACAATATCTCTCATTTGTCCCAAAAATGGTACTGTCGGTTTCATTGTCTCTCTTGTTCTTTTTCAAAGGCTAGAGAAAAGGGCCACTTAAGGTAAACTATTAGAACACAGGCTGACATTCTCTCTCAGTAGAAGTTGCTGTTACCTCACTGTCTCAAATGAGTAGAAATTGTTCATAATGATGATGCCACACACGTAGAACACAGTGATCTGCATCCTCTACCTTTTTTCTGCCAAAAGCTGTAATAATGTCAGATGTTGATGATGAGGAAGGTTACAGTAGCCCTGAATTTTTGTTTTGATCTAAGTGAATATATATATCGCAGTGGTGGTGCTCGGGCATGTATGTATCCTCAGTCACGCCTGCTGTGTCCTGTTGCTCCCTTGCTCGTCCTCCCTCTCCCCAGGCATTTGTGGTGAGGCGGTTACTGGAGTATACGCAGATGAGTGAACCAGACCTGCCCTATGGCCTGCTGCTGGTGCTGGGCCTATTGGCCACCGAGATGATTCGCTCTTGGTCCCTTGCCCTCACCTGGGCGCTCAACTACCGCACCGGCACCCGCCTGCGTGGAGCCATCCTGACCATGGCATTCCATAAGATACTGCGTCTGCGCAGCCTACGAGAGAAGAGCATGGGAGAGGTATGCTTTTAGAGGGTGGTCAGGGTTGTTGGACATTATGAGGTGGCATTTGGATTAATTTATTGGATTAAATAACATTCAGGAAAGTTAGAAGCAGATATCCTAGGGTGTTGAATGTTGAAGAGATGAAGAGTGAAGGAAGGTGATATCCTCATATATTTTTGGACCCATTTATGGTAGTATGTAAAGTTCACAACAGTATCTACTGCATTGTCTTGTCAATGTACATGGTGTTCACTGTTTTTTCTCTTGGTTTTATTTAGCTGATCAATATGTGTTCAAGTGATGGACAGCGCATGTTTGAAGCTGCTGCTGTGGGCAGCCTTTTGGCAGGAGGTCCCCTGGTGGCCGTGCTAGGAATGGCATACAACTTGTGTGTACTGGGGCCGACCTCTCTGCTAGGTTCTGCTGTATTCATCCTCTTCTACCCTACTATGGTGAGCTTCTCTGTCTGTGGTTATTCTACATTTGGTCTTGCCTTCCTGATGGATATTTCTGTTATTATAATGCATCTGTTTTGTTCCTGTTTTGATAGATGTTTAGTTCCAGGCTGACGGCTTACTTCAGGAGGAAGGGAGTAGCCGTGACTGACCAGCGTGTTCAAAAGATGAATGAGATTCTGAACTACATCAAGTTTGTTAAGATGTACGCCTGGGTTAAGGCCTTCTCACAAGCAGTACGAAGTAAGTATAGGTTCATTTTTGGTGTTTTGCCCCTTTGTTGTATGAATATGTTTGTAAATCATTGTATATGGTCTCACAGGAATAAGAGGTGAGGAACGTCAGATCCTGGAGCAGACAGGATATTTTCAGAGCATAACGGTTGGCGTGGCACCTATCGTTGTGGTGATCGCTAGTGTTGCAACATTCTCTACCCATATGTTGCTAGGTTATGACCTTACTGCTGCACAGGTAGGGTTACATTACTTGGGTTTTGTAGTGTAGTCATTACCAGAGTATAAATATACTCATGCATTGACTCCTTATTGTCCTCAGGCATTCACAGTTGTGACTGTTTTCAATGCCATGACCTTTGCCCTGAAGGTCACCCCATTCTCTGTCAAGTCTCTCTCTGAGGCATCTGTCGCAATAGATAGGTTCAAGGTGAGCTCTCTCTTTTTCAATTCTGCCTCTCTCTTCTCCATGTATTTAGTTCTACTCCTGTCCTGCAAATTCTTGTCTTTTTAATTTTCCTACCTTATCTGGTAGTCTGTATTTTGTCCTCATGGGATCCCTTTCCTGTAAATCCAAGCATTGGAGGAGGTGGTCTTGTTGAGGTGTATTTGCTTTGGTCCAGATGGATAATCTTGGAGAATTTGCCAAATAAGATGGGAAGGGGGGGTGTTTTTTTTTTCAAATTGGTGCCACAGAAGGTCCTGTTGATGTTCTCACGGCTCTCCACAAACTTAAACATAATCATGCAGATGAGAGTGTCTTTACATGCCTTTTAAGACTTGTTGGTTTCTCACCTCAGTGATAGAATACAAAGATTCTTTAGATAAGAACAGTCACATAATGTCCCTTTCACATGACTCGTTTCTGGGCTTCAAAACACCTCTTAGCACAAGCGGCATGCACCAATTTGACTACCACATGCACAGCATCACAGATAACATCACAGAAGAGCTTTATTTCGAGTTTGGCTGGTAGCAGAACAACTGGAAGTGTACACACTGCCAACAAGTGAAAATAGTAATGCAAATAAAAGTGGTTGAAGAGAGAGGAAAAAGACACGTTTAACATGGGTTTAAATTGTACTTTAATGGGATGCTTGTACAACTTGATGTAGCTAGATACGAAAGATTCCAGCTTGTTTGAATTCCATCTTGTTTGAATTTTCAGAGCAATGAATTATCATGTGAATTGTCCACCTCTACATTAAATTACTTTGTTGTTGCCCTTCCTGGTTGTGTTGATTCAGCCTGTTTTCTGTTTTCACCATTTTACTCCAATCAGAGTTTACTCATGATGGCCGAGGTAAAGATGATCCGTGAACTTCCACAGAATCCTTCTGCTGCCATAGAGATGAGTGGTGCCAGCTTGGCTTGGGAAACGGGGGGTCACAGTGCCCAACCCTCACCCCGCGGCACGCCCTACGTAGGCCTGGGCCTGAGAGGGGGACACAAGAAGCCCCGGCAGCGTGATGATCCAAGACATCAAGGGATGATGGAGGAGGAACAGAATGGTCGTCTGTTGAATGATGTGTCAGGAGACATGGCCTCCAGCCCTGACGATCAAACCCTTCAAGTGCCAACCATCAGCCAACGGCTGCAAAGAACTCTCCACTGCATCGACCTCACTATACAAAAGGTCTTTGCCTTTCTGAATGTTCTGAGATTTCTGAATGAAAATTTGGCAGACAAAAACCATTTGGCTTTTAAGATTCTGAATTTGTACAATTATAGAATTTGATCAACTTAGTGTGAATTTGAACATGCAACTCTTCCAAAGTCTACCTTTAGTTATCTATTAGTACCATGGATTTAAAATCTACTTTCAAAGGATATTCTACCAGTAAGCTTATTGCTTACTGCAACTGACAGAAGAACGAATACATTAGTTAGGAACGACATAGTCAGCAAATGCAAAGTTGGTTTAGGATCTTGTGTCAGCCTGAATTTTTGTGATAAATTACTGCCTGAAGGTGCAGTCACATTTATCTTCACCCTGCAAAATTGAGAATGCGAAATACAGTCATCTCAATGGGAATCTAATACAATTGTGAATTTCGCACAATGTACTTCCAGTGGCAAACAATTTCTCCTTACGGATTTTGCATGGAGATTTAATTTGGTAAAATTTGACAGGCGAATTCACCACGTTGACCAATAGAAAGATGCTTGGTTTCGTACAAAGCTACACAGAATATTCACAATGGACAGGGATATCATTTTATGCAGTATTAAAACAAATATAATTTAGTGCAGTATTAAAAAAAGCTGTTTGGCAGTTAGTTTTTGCTGGTTTCACAAGCGTTCAACATCCACCCATGCCTTCTTTACCCATGGAATTTGCCTTGCAAAGGTAAATGTTACCTTGCTGTGACAGGGCGGAGGGCGGGACCAGGTGTGTAAAATCACGACCCGGCCCCGCCCTCCGCCCTGTCACACTTGCCTTGACAGCATATTATCCCACTTATTATTACATGGCTACTTACCAAAATGTATAAATAAATTACATTAAATATTGAAATGAGTTTGTTATGAAAAAAGAAAGAGACTGTGGACTGATACTATAGATATGAAACTAGCACAGCTCTATAGAAAATTTCTGGGTCAATGGCCAATGGTAGAGTTTGGCAGTCTTATATCCATCACAAAATATCAATAGCAGAATGGCACAACTGACCAATCATAATCAAGCATTCCAGTGAGTAGTAGTAATGATAAAGGTGAAAATAAATCATTGATAATAATTCCTGTGCTTTACTCTTTAGGGGAAGCTGGTTGGTGTCTGTGGCAGTGTGGGAAGTGGCAAAACATCTCTCATCTCTGCCATTCTTGGCCAGGTGAGCTTTTATTGATGTGACCTTAAGAATGTAAAAAAGAGCAGCTTTCATGTGTCTACGATGGATACAATATCCATTTAGATATATTTTATGCTCCTGAAATTCTCAGATCCTCTTTAATGTCAATTGTGCATGTATCCCAGATGACTCTTTTAGAGGGGACCGTTGCCGTTAATGGAGATTTTGCGTATGTGGCACAACAGGCCTGGATTCTTAATGCATCCTTCCGTGACAATATCCTGTTCGGCAAGGAAATGGAGGAAGAGAGGTGAGCACCAAATAAGGCTTGAAAAGTGTTAAAATGGAATGTGTCAGTACATTTTGTTTCTGTGAAATGGCTGCATTTAATCAATGTTATGAGAAATGTTTGCGAGTTAGTGTGATGGGATTAAAGGGCTGAGCGAGTGAAAAAGGCCTGCAGGCAGATTGGTGAATACAGTGCTATGACTTCGCACAGATATAACATGAGCACAGATAACCTTGAGCGCTTTGCACATTTGAAATTGGGTAGCTTCTAAGCATTTCCTGAATAAATACTCTGAAGTATTTTTAACTTCTATGAAACCTCATTGATATCTAAACTAAACTAACTTAAAAGAGAAACACTGAATATTTTTGCTCTTATATCTTTTACATCTGGAAGGTATCAAGCTGTTCTGAGTGCTTGCTGCCTGAGGCCAGATCTGGCCATCCTTCCTAATGCTGATCTGACTGAGGTAATCAGCACTATAATCAACAGAGATACTTTATTAGGGGACGTTCACACAGGACACTTTCTTGCAATTCGTCTGCTCTATTTTTTTTTTAAGGTTTGATCTATGTCAACATGCACTAGAAGGACGTCTTTACTCATTTTCCAATGCCTTTTGTCATGTAATTTAGATTAAATTTTTTATAAAAAAAAAATGTTTGGGAGAGTGCATAGGATTAATGTCAGTTTTAGGGAATCATCAAAAATGGGGTGGAATTAGCATAGAGTGATCCTTTATTATTAGCAACAGTGCTATTCAATTCTATTGCACTCTGTCTAGCTGTTTTTTAATATGTTGTTTTTTAATGCATGTCATGTGTGAATGGCTCCTTAGATTTGAGCTACTTATAGAAAGTTTCAATTTAATCTGCAAAATAATTGTGAACTTGATCAAGGGGAATTTACAGACATGTTTGTCACAGTTTAAAATGAAACCAAGCTTTTATGCATGTTGTGTAATTTTAATGTGGCTCCCTCTGTTAGATTGGAGAACGTGGTGCCAACCTCAGCGGTGGGCAGCGCCAGCGGATAAGCCTGGCTCGAGCTTTATACAGCAACAGGGACATTTACATTCTCGATGACCCTCTAAGTGCTCTGGACGCTCATGTCGGAAATCACATCTTCAACAACGCCATAAGGAAGCAGCTGCGTGGCAAGACCGTCATTTTCGTCACTCACCAGCTTCAGGTAAATGCCAGTTTTGTTTCACCGTTTGACTTCACACTTTCATATGCTTGTTGGTCAGTTGTTTTAGTGTAACCGGATAGTATGGACTAAATTCCAGTGATTTGACAAAGACAATAAGCTTACAATTTATGAATAAAGATCATTTATACCACAATCTCATGCTGTGTCCTCACAATAGCATTAGATTGTGATCACAGCATATGATATTGTACTAAATTTGTACTTTATTATTATCAGTACCTGGTGGACTGTGATGACGTGATCTTCATGCGTGATGGCAGCATCACAGAACAGGGCAGCCATGAGGACCTAATGAATCTGAATGGAGACTACGCTGCCATTTTTAACAACCTTCAACTTGGAGAAACTCCAATCATTGAGGTTAGTGTGCCAGCAGCCAGCCAACTGTTGTCATACTTAAACTGTTAAACATTTCATGCCTGTTGTTAAGTTCATATATTTAATTCCTGAAAGATGAAAGGAAATATGGTAAGACTATCATTTGAAACCTGAAAACGTGTACGTTTTTTTTTTTCCTCTGCAATTTGGAATGCCCAATTCCCAATGAGCTCAAAGTCCTTGTGGTGGCATAGTGACTCACCTCAATCGGGGTGGTGGAGGATGAATCTCAGTTGCCTCCTCGTCTGGAACATTTAAAGCGCATCTTATCACGTGGCTTGTTGAGCGTGTTACTGCGGAGACATAGCATGTGTGGAGGCGCCACACGCCCCAAAGAAAGCGAAACACATTATAGTGACCACGAGGAAGTTACCCCATATGATTCTACCCTCCCTAGCAACTGGGCCAATTTGGTTGCTTAAGAGACCTGACTGGAGTCCCACAGCACACCCTGGATTCAAACTTACGACTCCAGGGGTGGTAGTCAGCGTCTTTACTCGCTGAGGTACCCAGGCCCCAAAAACTCCAGTATAAGGAATAGTTCACCCAAAAATTAAAACATAATCTTTTACTCAACCTCATGTTGTTTCAAATTCATATAACTTGCTTCCTTTTCCATACAACAAAAGTGGAGATTTATACTATCAAGCTCTAAAAGGTCAAAAACTAAACACCAAGTTAAATTAGTCCATATGATTCATGCACTATATTTCAAGTGTTCCTTTAAATTCTGTTACTTTGTCCTCTTAGGTTCCAAATAAGAACTCTGGCAGTTCCTTGAATAAACCTGTAGAGAAAAAGAAGGCAGGATCTGTCAAAAAAGAAAAATCAGCCAACCAAAATGAAGGTGAGCATGATTATGTTGAACACAATGTAAATTACACTGTACAATTGCCTTCTGTTTAATGTATGGATTTACTGCATGTTTGCTTCTTTCCTTCAGGTCAGCTGATGCAGGTGGAAGAGCGAGGGAAGGGCTCAGTGCCCTGGTCGGTGTATAAAGTGTATATCCAGGCTTTAGGAGGGCTGCCCGTCTTCCTCCTCATTCTAGCCCTTTTTGTTCTTAATGTGGGCAGCACAGCCTTCAGCAACTGGTGGCTCAGCTACTGGATCAAACAGGGCAGCGGGGTAAGAGAGGATGTGCAGTTGGTAGGAAGGGAGGGTTAGATTCATTCATGAAAAAATGTCTTCAGATTAATTTTCTTTAGATTTACTCTGCATACTACTCTTAGATTTACACTACACCTAGTGTCAGCACTCATCCCTCAAAGCACTGCTTTTTAAATCTATAGATTAGTTGCTGAATGTACTGAAACATCACCATAAAAAAGGTTTTTGGACATTACTGTATACTGTTGTTAATGTTTGTTTAGGTAAAAGAGTGCATGTTCAAGTATTAGAGTAGAAGTGTTTAAATATTTCATGTGTTTGTGACCTTTACTGCTGGTTTGTGTCTTTTCTTTCTGGAGCTGTTGGTGTTTGTGTATCTTCATTGAATGTTTACGTCAGAAATTACTAATCAAAAATGACTTTATTATACTAATTTATTATACTCGTCCCTCCTTTTCATAAAACTGTCTTAGTTCCAGTGAGGCACTTACAATGGAAGTGAATTGGGCTCATTTGTAAATGTTAAAATACTCAATGTTTCAAAAGTAGCCACAAGATGTGATTTTAGTGTGATTAATTTGCTTGCATGCAATTTTAGAAATTTGATGCCATGACAATGCAATGCAATCCCTAAAACAACCATAAAAACATTGATTTAAACAACTTTACAGCTCAAATAATACACAAGTTTTAACAACAATTAATGCTAGTGCTTTTATAAAATGATATTATGCCACAAATGCTGTCCATTAGGCTTAACTTGTATTTAACCCAGAATATTCCTGAGTATGGTATTTAATGAAAGATGTTTAATGCTAGATTCTTTTAAATTGTGTGTTTTGCTTGTGCATTTAAATGTCTATATTTGAACTATGGTTTCTTGTTCAACAGAACACCACAGTTCAGGTGGGGAACAGTTCGGTATTGAGTGAGAGCATGCGAGATAACCCAATGATGCAACACTATGCTGCTGTTTACACTATGTCTATGGGGATCATGCTCCTTCTCAAACTACTGAGAGGCATCGTGTTTGTTAAGGTGAGATTTATTTAACCATGTACAAAGGTTTGTGTCATGATCAGTTCTATGCCTACAGCTGGACCTCTATGTCAGAGGGAGAGGTCTATGTCTCAAAGGTGACCTGTGCATCTCGCTTTTTATTTGTTATTAGTGTACTCTCCGTGCTTCCTCAAAGCTCCATGACGAACTGTTCCAGAAGATTCTTCGCAGTCCCATGAAATTTTTTGACACCACGCCCACAGCACGCATACTCAACAGGTTCTCAAAAGACATGGATGAAGGTAGGATCATCAGACTTAGGTTTTCAATTGCATGTCATATAAAATCTACTCGGAGCTCTTTCTTCAACACTTCTAAACTCTCCCCTCTGTCTTTGCAGTGGACACTCGTTTGCCGTTCCAGGCAGAGATGTTCATTCAGAACGTGATCCTGGTGCTCTTCTGCTTGGGTGTGATTGGCAGCGTGTTCCCCTGGTTCCTGGTTGCAGTGGGGCCACTGGTCCTGCTCTTTACTGTGCTGCACGTGGTTTCTCGGGTCTTCATTCGAGAACTCAAACGATTAGACAATGTCACACAGACGCCTTTCCTGTCCCACATTGCCTCCAGCATTCAGGGCCTGACAACAGTGCATGCTTATGGCAAACAGGACGAATTCCTGCACAGGTGAATACTGGAATATCACATTACTTATTTCTCCTTCACTTTATTGTGTGATTCTTAAATTCAGTTAGATTGGTACTACTTGAAAAGGTGTTCACTTAACCAGGGCCACCTGTGAGCTTGGTTGATAGACTTTGTCTGTGTCTGTTCCCTCAGGTATCAGGAGCTGCTGGATCAGAACCAGGCTCCCTTCTATCTGTTTAGCTGCGCCATGCGTTGGCTAGCTGTGCGTCTGGATGTGATCAGCGTGGCACTCATTAGCATCACAGCTTTGATGATTGTCCTCATGCACGGCCAGATTTCTCCCGCCTACGCAGGCCTGGCCATTTCCTACGCTGTGCAGGTGAGGGGAAGTTGTGTAATGTTTTTGATGTACAGTACATGTTCTGCTTAAAGGTGTACTAAGTTAGTTTTTACTCATTTAAAAGTTTTACACAGACATGAATAGCATTTTTTTAGATATATGTTAAAAATGCACATTTTCACTCACATTAGATGAAGACTTCAGTCATTTCAGTAACCCAATAAAAGCGGTTTAATTTTACATGGAGCGGGTCGCCCCCTCATGGCCACTGCCATGTTGACAGCACGTGACAAGCTGTGTCATGCAGTTCACGCTGTGTCATGGGCAGTTCAGAGTTACTACCACTAATAATGACAAAAATAATAACATCTTTACTTTATATAACACTTTCAGCCAATGCTGAAACATAGAAGTACATGTTAACAAAACAAGCAAACCAAAAAATACAACTGGAAACAAAACAGTACTTACAACTGAGCCCGAGTCAACAGTATAGTCTAGAGTGATGGTCTGGCATTGATAAAGAGGAATGTGATACACCAAATAGTCTGAACAGAATGAGTGGAAAGATAAAATCTCCAAAACAAACCTTCAATACCTGCAGCTCTCACGGATAAGAGGCGCGACCATCGAACAACAAGTGCGAGCACAAGGACGTGTTCAGAATCAGCCGGGGTAGAGAGCACGCGAGCCGTGGCTGCACAGTCACAGTCTAGTGTGCAACAACATGCAAAAATTAGTTTGGATTGGATACATGTGCATTATGAGACAGATATAAACACAGAATACAAGTTTTAAAAAATAATATTCAGAGTAATGGGGCAGCATTTTGTAAACAAACTTCCAGAATCCAGGACGATGGGTTACATTATAGAGTCCAAAACCACAAGTACTTCTGGGACTGACGGAATGAGGAGTAAGAGCTAGCTAAATTCTTACTTGGTGCATCTTGGTGTTAAGAATTAGCATTTTGTGTCAGTTCTTTCCCCTCTTAGTCCTCAATAATGATGTTTTTGTGAGCTTACGGATGTTTTTACACCAGAGTTTTGAGTCTGGACTTGAGTCCATTTGATTGCTTGATTCATTTGGTTGGTGAGAATGCTCTTCTAACTTTGTTCACTTAAAAATGGGGGCTGAGGTACAGATGATGTGGACACCAGTTGTCCTCTAATGATGATAGCAAGCAGGACTGATGCAATGCAGGCAGAGCTGCAAATGCATTTCTCTTTGCTGCTTGTCTCTGCTCATAGTTCACAATTTTCACATCTCTTGCAGTGCATACACAACAGACAAGTGAAAGTAGTGTGCACCTTTGTTTTGGTCACAACCACATTAATCCATTTTTGTTTTGGTACTCACAAAGATGAGGGTAACATACTGTGGTTCAAGGCCAAATGTTACAGTGTGGGACCTGTTGGGGAAGGGAGAGGGAATTTTCATACCAAGCAATCGGAAACAGCCCTACACCTGATTGAAAATTGTAGGACACAAATTAATTTGTCTGTCAAGAGATTGGATAGGGTGACACTGTCAATCAACATAGGATCACAACATGAAGTTAAAGCATTTCCTAAAGGAAGCAGATTGTACCTTGCTGAGCATCTCTTTCATCTTTCACAGCTCACTGGATTATTCCAGTTTACTGTTCGCTTGGCTTCTGAGACTGAGGCTCGTTTCACATCAGTGGAGCGAATCCATCATTATATCAAGGTATTGGTCATTTGTCCGTTTGTGACGAACATTTCCTGGTTAACATTGAAAATTTATTTTCTCACATCTGCTACATAAATATTTCAGAATAGTGAGGAAAAAGTCTAAATACTTCTTTCTATCTTAGTCTCTGTCTCTGGAGGCCCCTGCACGGGTGAAGAATAAGGCTCCTCCATCTGACTGGCCCCAGGAGGGTGAGATTGTGTTTGATGGAACAGAGATGAGGTACAGAGACAACCTCCCGCTGATACTGAGGAAAGTTTCCTGCACCATTCGACCAAAAGAGAAGGTTGGCATTGTGGGACGAACAGGCTCAGGTCAGTCTTTTATCAATAAAAATGGTCCAGTAAGTATTCAACTTTTAGAATTAGCGAATGAATCGGGCTTTTCGTGAAATATCGCTTTGTGAATATTTTTTTTAAAATAAAGTTTACATAAAATCTGTCCTTTGGTCTATCCTCAGGGAAGTCTTCTTTGGGAATGGTTCTCTACCGGCTTGTTGAACCTTGTGGCGGCTCCATTAAAATTGATGGTGTCAACATCTGTGACATTGGCCTTGCAGATTTGCGCAGCAAACTGTCAATCATTCCTCAGGAGCCAGTGCTATTCAGTGGTACTGTCAGGTAGGCAGGCACTCCGTTGACGTTGGACTGATGCTTTATTTAAACTGTATTTCTAAAGGCCCTTTCACATGCCTTCCTATCGAGGCTCCTACGCACCTGTCAACACAAACATCATGCGCCACTTTCACCTCCATATGAACAAGTAACTTATTTGAGCTAGAAAATATAAAAAATCTTGGTGATTACTTTGTTACATAGCAAAACAATAAAGGACTTGTCAAGAGCTTTTTTCTTGAATTTCATATGTATCAATGTATCTAGATACAGGCAGGATCCATCTCTTGTCCACTGGTGTTTTGATTATTTTTTATTGCGGCACCGCCACTGTAAATACACTTGTAGTCATTGGCTGTGCTTTCAAAGGGTCAGTGGCATACGGGGTCAAAGTTGAAATTGTTTGCAGTCAGTGGGGTGAATTCACAAAGAATGAATTGCACCTGGTAAAAGTGTTGTCTGCGCTGGTTTAGCAGCAAATTCATGAAAGGAATTATGCAGATCAGGCAATGGTGCAAACGTGCAGACAAAATCTGTACTGCGCGCTGGTTGTATGGCACATTTCTGATCTTGTGGGTCGGTTAAGAGTACTATATAGCGGAGGATGCTGCAGACCACCACGATCTGGCACACTCTGCCAGGACTGTACAGCAATTCTCCACTACTGTGATCCAGACAACTGAATCATATCTAACATGAGAAAAGTGCATTTGACTACACCGCTCATCTGGATATACTATGTCAGGTTATAGACCTTATACACGGTAGCAGTATCTTTGATTTATAATGGGAATGACAACGAGGCTGTGAGGGATAGACTTACCATATCTTCAATGGCATGAACGGTGTAAAACTGTATAAAGCTCCTAGATCACTTCTGATTTTCCACAAAACCTGTTGTCTGGAGTTCTTTGTATACTGAATGTTCTTAGACAGATATTTTATCAATGTTTTGTCTGCGGAGTACGAAATAATCCAAAAACACTTTAAACTGCAGTACATCCATTGAAGATACATTAAGACTATCCCTCACAGCCTCGTTTTCATTCCCATTAAAAATCAAAGATGCCACTAGTGGGAAGGTCTAAAACACTCTTTTCCATCTTGATCCTCATTTGATAAAATCTTTTGTAGCAGTAGCTAGACACTTCACTCCATAGTGTTCAATGCATTAGGTAACATTGACACGAGCCACGTGAAAGGGCCTTAATGTTTCCTCTGAGTGCCTCACATAAATATATTTGTCACTGGTATATTTGCTTTCTTCATGTAATGTATAGTGAAGAATATTTCTGTTTTGTTCTCCTCAAAAGATCCAACCTGGATCCATTTAACCAGTATTCAGAGGAGCAAATCTGGGATGCCTTGGATAGGACACACATGAAAGAATGTGTAAGCCAAAGACAATTCATAAAAGTCAAAGTCATATATTGCATTTCCAGGCAAAGTTTTGTTACATACCGCTTACTCATGTTGTCTGTCACACCTAAGGGCAGGTATGACCGCTGATGTGTCTCTTCCCTCCATTTTATCACTGCCTCTGTCATTATTCCCACGGCTCTGAATCTCTGTAATTCAGTGTCTTATGTCTCCTCTTTATTGTTTAGGTGTCTCAGCTGCCCCTAAAGCTGGAGTCCGAGGTGGTTGAAAATGGAGAGAACTTCTCTGTGGGTGAGAGACAGCTGCTCTGTGTGGCCAGAGTTCTTCTGAGACAGTGCAAGGTGAGTTATATCATAGATTCTCTATGGTTCTCCCTCCCACCTGCACTAAAAGCCTGACTTTGATGAAGAGCCAATGGGGATAAGCAGATAATACAGAACAGTCTTTGTCCCATTTAACCAGGTCATCTACTTCGTTTCCTCCCAATTTTTAGATCTTGATCCTGGATGAGGCCACAGCGGCTATGGACACAGAGACTGATTGTTTAATTCAGGAGACGATTCGTAATGCTTTCCAGGACTGCACCACTCTGACTATCGCACATAGACTGAACACGGTGCTCAGCTGTGACCGTATCATGGTGCTCAATCAGGGACAGGTAAAATGTATATGTCTAATGGCTTCTTTTGATGGTGGGAAGAAATCCTAATCTGAAATGCCTGGAGCAAAAATTGGTTTGGGCTGACATGCACAATGTTCCATGGTTCCTTTGAGCGGATTTGTCAAAGAATGTCCCTTTTCTGTGGTTCCTCTGTAATACCGATTCAAAGCCTTTTTCCTTTTTCTGACCCAGGTGGTGGAATTCGACGAGCCGTCCAAGCTTCTGGCCAATGAAAACTCTCGCTTCTGCGCAATGCTGGCAGCAGTGGAGAACAAAATCTCTGTAAGAGGCTAAAGGATGTCCGAGCCAAGGTTTCACTCCCAAGTACTGAAGGGAACATTGTCCATTAATATTCCAGTCACTGCTGCTTCTATGTTACTCCTTCCTTCAGACCTGTAGGGACCTGGGGAGGGAGATTTTTGTATTTCCATTAAACTCATGGGCTGTCATTAGAGGCATGCCTGTTAATGATGTACTACTTGTAAGCTTAAATGGTTAGGTCAACAAACATGGAGACTGTAATGATTTTTACTTGATGGAAGGGGGAAATCAGTTTTCATGTAGTTCCATTCATGCAAACTGGTATGTTTTCAGAGTATACACCAATCAGCCTCAACATTAAAACCATCTAATATTGTGTTGGTCCCCCTCGTGTCGCCAAAACAGCACCAACCCGCATCTCAGAATAGCATTCTGCGGTGATATTCTTCTCACCACAAATGTACAGAGTGGTTATCTGAGTTACCGTAGACTTTGTCAGTTCAAACCAGTCTGGCCATTCTCTGTTGACCTCTCTTATCAACAAGGCATTTCCATCCACAGAACTGCTGCTCATTGAATTTTAGTTTTTGGCACAATTCTGAGTAAATTCAAGGGACTGTTGTGTGTGAAAATCCCAGGAGATCAGCAGTTACAGAAATACTCAAACCAGCCCATCTGGCACCAACAATGCCTGGAAATGCCTTGTTGATGTGAGAAGGTCAACAGAGAATGGCCAGACTGGTTTGAACTGACAAAGTCTACGGTAACTCAGATAACTGCTCTGTACAATTGTGGTGAGAAGAATATCATCTCAGAATGCTATTCTGAGATGCAGGTTGGCACTGTTTTATTTGGCGGCGCGAGGGGGCCCTACACAATATTAGGCAGGCGGTTTTAATATTGTTGCTGATCAGTGTGATGTCTGTCTAACTATCTATCTATATATATATATATATCTGTTTTTATGAGTATATATATTTACAAGGTGGTTGCAGAGTCCTTTTGTATTTGTTCTGCTGGTCAATGTACAGTATGTAATATACATTCAGATGTATCATATTTCATTACTGTTCAATATTTTTGACAACTTGACCATCTTCAGTACATGTGTAACTGCTGTCTTGTGACTTGAACCCTAAACTCTGGCACAGGTGATGTTGTCCACAGGATGTTGTAAAAGCACTGAGTAGGTGGGACTCTTAAAGAGAAACAGTGCTGCTTATTCACTGTCTCCTTGATCAGCAAGCACACCAATGATTCAGTCTTATTTAGCTAAGAGGCCTTGTATATTTATAGCCTATTTCCACTGTTAACATTTCCTTGTACCTTTTGTTTTTCCTCTAATGTTGTCTTTTTTGCTTTATACTTCACATATGAATGCATTTCTCATTTCGGCTTGTTTTTGCACTTTCGCATCCAAAGAGGATTTCACCTGCTCCCTCTGTTGGTCTCAGACTAGACATGCTTGTCAAGCATAATCTTAATGGGCCAAATTTGCTAGAACCAGTGTATTGTTTTTGTGTGTTACATTGTTTATCACAGCAGTGGTGCAACGAGATCACATTGAATGGAACTCCTGTATCAGGTTGTGACGGTCATCTGTGGTCTGCATGAAGGGAAATTTGATTTTGAACAAGCCCTCTCATCAGAACCCGTAAAATTGTTTGTTATTTCCGTTATGTTTCATAGCCTTAGCATGATTTCTCAATTGCCTTGTGAAAAGGGTGGAATGAGAGGAGGAGAGAGCACTCTCCACAGTCTCAATAAATTTATTTTAGGTTTACTTTTTCCGTGTCTGTGTTTCTGGGATACTTCAAGGGGATTTAAGGTAATGAACAGTGATGTCAGACAAATGCCAATGACTTGAGTGTCATTTGTGGACACACTGAATAAAAAACTAATTCATGTGAATTATAACCTTATGAATTATAAAGATATCCTCAGATACCCTTTCTGAGGATATCTAATGCAATAATGTTGACCAGCCATTCATTAAAATTAATATCTTCCATTCTTTTGTTGAA
Source organism: Xyrauchen texanus (assembly GCF_025860055.1). NCBI lineage: Eukaryota > Metazoa > Chordata > Actinopteri > Cypriniformes > Catostomidae > Xyrauchen > Xyrauchen texanus. The sequence continues at coordinate 12,948,422 of NC_068304.1, forward strand.
TCTACATTTTCAGTATTGTAAAACAGGTTTTTGACCTTCAGTGAATGAGGTCCAAAACCTTGAAGCTCCAAAAAGCACATAAAGGTGTCATAAACGTAATTTATCCTGCCTTTATGTGCTTTTGGAGCTTCAAGGTTTTGGACCTCATTCACTTGCATTGTATGGAGCTACAGAGCTGAAATATTCTTCTAAAAATCTGCATTTGTGTTCAGCAGAAGAAAGAAAGTCATTCACATCTGGGATGGCATAAGGGTGAATAAATGATAAGAGTCTTTATTTTTCGGTGAATTATCCCTTTATTGTTTTGAGGTTTTAAATAGATGATTTTACTTTGGGATGTGTGGCAGAGCTCATTTCATGACCACAGGTGGGAAAAGCAATGTTAAAGAACATGACAGACAATTGAGGTAAATCTTGTTAAGGTTATAAAAAAAAAAAAGTTAAATTAATGTTGTGATTAATTTTGTGATGTGAAAATGTATTAGAAAATATAAATATTAATTCCAAATACTTTGTATATATTTCCAAAAGAATCTTTTTTCCTCTTTCCCGGTACTGCTTTTAAAAAGAATCTGGGATTTGTTTAAAAGAGGGACTTCAAAGGCCCTATTTCCCAGAATTGAACATGTCTTCATTTTTGCTTTTACTTTCTTGAAACGTTAATGTTCGGTTATGTGGCGTTAGGATCATAATTCAAAGTGTCAAGAAATGTAACATTTTCAGAAGTGTCTCACTTTGTCCATATTCATCCTAGTATATCAAAAACTAAAATTTATTTGAGATCATTATTATTTTATTTTAGTTAGTTTTGGAGTTATAAAAAAAAAATATTTTTGTTTAGTTTAAGTTTTTTCCAATTATTTCTATTTTAGTTAACGAAAATGATTTTAGTTAGTTTTCATTTTCATTAACTATAATAACACAAATATACAAACACCTCTACACAGTGAGAGAAGGAAGGACAGTGTCCAGGATGACCAGGAAAACCAGTACTCTCAGAGATTACATCAGTGCACTTGTAAATGGAACTGTGTTGATTGAGCAGCCAGTATAGTATCAGATGTTTGTGCAGGATATCGCTTTCCTTTACACACATGTATGCCAACCAGCTTGCTTGCTGAAATAGTTAGAAGACATCATTATTCTGGCTATTCTTAATTTATTAGACACTTTTATCCAATCCCCCTGGGATTTTTGTTAGGGCAGGTCCTTTCGACTGGAGGGGACACAAGAAAAATCTAGGAGCCGCCCATGTTTAATGGGATAGTTCACTGAAAAAGTTGCAATTTGTCATTCTCTACTCACACTTATGTCACTCTAAACACATATCACAATACAAGTTGTATCTAGCAATATATACAGGCTGCAGCAACATCTGGACTACTTTTATGGTACTTGAAACTGTAATGTGACATTTCTGCACCACTAGCGTCACCAAGCGGAATTTAAAAAATAAATATTGTTTTCAAAAATCTTTACGAATACACCCCCATCTGCCATTGGTCGAACAAACTGATACTCCTGCCCCAAACTCATGCCACTGGTTGCGCTTATGTTTGTGTGTATGGCTGGTTGGGCTACTCAAACAAGAGCAATACTGAGTGTGCCATATGGTGCGTTCAAGTTGTGTCAGAATGATCATATTTATGAGTTAAGCCGATTGTTTATTGGTAATAATTCAGTTTTACTTGAGGATTTTGAATACAGTTTAGTTTGCATGCATTTTTTGTTCTGTTAATCAGGGCTGGCTGTAGGGAGGTGCTGGGGTGGGCTTTGCCCCTCCAAATTATCATACGCCACTCCATCGTTGTTTATTGCCCCCCTAATGTTACCTTTCTAGATCCGGGCCTGCAGTTAAGAATAACGATAAAACTTGCCATTCATTTACTTGCCATTCATTTAGCTAGTTTATGCAGTAACAAACATTTGCAACAAAACTACATTTACCATATTTATATGTGGGCACACTCGAATGATACAATATATAGATAAATCATTGTTACACACCTAATGAATGTGTGACTTTGCTCTTCATTTTGTTGTATTGTTGTTAAAAAAAAGGCTTCCTACTTTTGCTAGTAATTAAAAAATGAGAAAGAAATATGAAATTGCAAAACAGGTGCATTCTTTCCAACTAAAATCGCTTGAAAGCACATCACATCACATCATATTTATGATTTACGACCTCGAAAGTACGAACTTCTGAGAGGACTTAGTGCAACCAATAGAGCCACAGTATTTACACTTTTCGGGGCAGTCAACCTAAAAATGGTTTACTGAGTTTTCTCTGCATATAAAGCTGTGATAAGAGAATGTTTATTATTTTAATTGTGGCGCTTGGAAGCCACTGGTCACCATCACGTTATTTAGCAGAGACGGGCCACTTCTATTAAAATGTATGGGAGACATTGGAATGCCCAACGACAGCCAATGCTCAATGGATGTAGAAAAGAAGTCCTCCCTTACAGGTAAAGGAGCCAATCACATTTTAGATACAGACATCGCCTGTTAATCAACTCGACAATGCACATGTAGATGTTGAAACATCCAATCTGCCAACAACCAAGAAAAACTTTGTCCAGGTGTACCTAGGAGAATTGGGGCTGTTTTAAAGGCAAAGGTGGTCACCCATTTTTTTATATTTACTGGACTTTGTATGACATTAAGTGACAAAATATTTATTATGTCATTATTTTTGAAGACATCCTCACTATGCAAAAATTTTTCACAAGTGCATACAACTTTTGCACAGAACTGTGTGTATATATATATATATATATATATATATATATATATATATATATATATATATATAATATTCACCGTATTCAGCCTCGCCCCTGTTCTGCGCTCTGCTCTCCTGTATTTTGTCATCTAACTTCCTGTTTGTATTGAAGCTACTAAGAGGAGTCGATAAAACTGGATAATGTGTGGGAGCACAAAAAGTGTTTTTTAGCAAGAGTTGATTGTGAGAGTCTACATCACCACTTTACTACGTGAAAATGCTTGTCAGGTGTTTTTTCTGTCACTCAAAATTTTTTCCCACATATTATTTCTACCCATGGCCAGTCCGCCCCTGCCTGAGTGTGTAGATGACATAAAGCGATGGTCTGAGGTTAGCTAAAAAAAATAATAATAATTTTCACCATTATTTTTTTTCCCACCCTGCAGTTCAGAGCTTCCATAATCCAAAACCTATATCACCAATGTGAAAAACTAACTGCCCCCTAAACATAATAGCTGGTGCCACCTTTAGCAGCAACAACTGTAACCAAATGCTTCTGATAACTGAAGATCAGTCTTTCTCAATGCTGTGGTGGAATTTTGGCCCACTCTTCTTTGCAGAACTGATTTAGTTCAGCCACATTGGAGGGTTTTCGAGCATGAACTGCCCATTTGAAGTCCTGCCACAGCATCTCAATTGGGGTCAAGTCAGGAATTTGACTAGGCCACTCCAAAACTTTCATTTTGCTTCTTTTGAGCCATTCAGTGGTGGACTTACTCTTATGCTACGGATTATTGTCTTGCTGCATAATACAGTTGCGCTTGAGCTTCAACTCACAGACTGATGACCGGACGTTCTCCATTAGGAATTTCTGGTAGAGAGCAGAATTAGACTGGGAAATAGATACATAAATATATACAAGTCAGCAATTTCAAAAGAATCTGTTAACATCACAATACATGCAAGTACAGCTCAATATAACCATTATAAGTAACATTAAAATACAACCAAACCATTTACAAGTATGGTGAAATATCTAATTTTCCATTTAAATCAGGGAATTGAGTAGCTTTCAATGTATAGATCTAAAAAGATTCCCTCTGCAATAACCTTGTGTAACCTATCTCCTCCCCTTTTGCGCTTGTGATATATTCAATACCAGATATTTTCAGTGTACTGGGGCCACCATGATCTGCATCTCTGTAATGTAAGGCCATTGGATTTTGAGGATTGCAGAATCTAATGGCATTTTTACATTCTGCTAATCTGATTTTCAATTTTCCCATTTCCTCCCTACATAAAAACAACCACATGTACATTCTAACCTACACTACAAATGAAGTATTACAATTAATGAATGACTTTGTCAAATGTATGGCCTGATGTTACATCTGTAAAGGCATTGGTATTAACAAAATTATCGCAGTGATTGAAATTTCCACATCTGTGATTTCCAACCTTAGAGCCTAACCAGGTATTTTTTTTTAAAGGAGGGAGATGGCCTTTCACCAGTTTATCTTTAATAGTTGTGCTCGCCGGAAAATAATGTGTGTAGATTCATGGACCAAGTTTTCTCCATTTGGAGATTAAGGCTCTCACTGTGATATTTTGGGGTCCCAGATATTTTTAAATAGTTTTGTAACCCTTCCCGGACTGATGTATTTGAATCACCTTTTCCCTGAACATTTCTGTAATTTCTCTCGACCCTGGCATAGTGTGTTACTGGGTGAGACCTTTTAGCCAACTTCATGCTGCTGAAAATGTTTTTATTTAGGTGTTGATTTGATGGAACAGGGCTGGCAGTAATCAGGACTGGGTGTGTCTTAGTCCAGCTAAACCCCATTATGAATGCAGTGTCATAGATTTGGGGATTTAGTAACTAAGGGGGCAAATACTTTTTCATACAGGCCCAGTTGGTATTGGATAACATTTTTGCTTCAATAAATAACATTATAATTTAAAAACTGTATTTTGGGTTTACTCAGATTGCCTTTGTTTTATGTTAGATTTAGTTTGAATTTTCGAAACAATTTAGTATGAGATAGAAACAAAAACAGAACCAATTAGGATGGGGGCAAATACTTTTTCAAAGCACTGTACACACAGGTTTCAGATGTAAAATCGGTGATTGAATGACTAGTGCTTACGTGCTGAAATTAGATGATTTCCTAATAAATCAATAGGGACATTGGTAATTATTGGGCATAACAATATGGCGGCGCAGTGGCTTCCCTCTTATGATGTCATGAGCAATCCAGTTCTATGTTATACATCAGTGGTCACCATCTAGTTTCACTGTATGGAAATTAGAAGCCTGGACATTTTGCTAGATAACTCGGACTTAAACTGTGTTCCAAGCAACAAGAGGGTGAAAGAGTTTTAAGTTTTGGGTGAACAACTCTTTAAGTGTCTTGCTCACAATAGCATAATAGTGCATGAATCGCCCATTCTGGGATCTAAAACTTCAATCTTTGGTTTACTAGTCCAGGGTAAGCAACTTCACCCCAATGTACAATATGGGTGTGACATTATTTAGTCTGTTAATTAATGGTAATATGGGCCTGAGCTTGTGGGCTTCACATCAACTGTTACATTTTAAATCTAGAAGAAATGTCTTGTTTTCATGCCATTCGTCCACTGTGTTTTTGAGGTTCAGCACGAGCTCCGCAGCGCCCCCATGCAGCTTCAAAACTTTCCCGTCTCGAAGTGATTTCCTCCCCCGTTTGTACTTCCTGTTTTCTAAGGGAGTCTCTTAACTCAGATCATTACTGCTCATCAGGGCTTCGCTATGCCTCTCTAATTCTCCCGGTAGTGTTTTTTTTTTTTTTTACAGATCTCTCGTGAGTCGTGAGCTCTCAAGACGTGAGCCGTATCGACCGCGGGACATCAACACATATATAGATGGAGGTCGGGGGGCTCAACTCATTCGTGTCTACGACTGTGATGGATTTTACGTAGTTTTGTTCTTGTTGTTTTTATGCATGTTTTTACCGCCTTCTTGGTCGTTTTATTATAATTTCTCTCTTTCGGTTTCTTCTGCCCGCTGTCCGGCCTCGACCGTTCCTTTAACTTAAAGCAACAATGTAACAAACTCGATCGCTCGTTCGTTTTATCTTCCGCCGAGCCAGAATCCACGTACAGACCGCCGTGCGCTTTCGTCGCTTTAAAGTTTGACGGTGTCGTCACGTCAACGTGTATTTATTCGCCAAACTTTACGATGGCCGAGTTGCAGCGGCCGACGCTGTGTTGCTGTCGGAAAGTGCTGACCGTGCCCGGTAAGTCATGCGAGGGTGGCCGGAGTCTGGCTCACTGTCGCCTGGTGGACGTCGCGTCGGCGTCCAACTTCCACAGTTTTAAACTCCGACATTTCCATCTGGACCTCCACCTGAACTTCGCCGTCAAGAGAATGATTGGGTGGCAGGTTCTGGAGCTCACACCCGTCCAGCCCGGTGTTCAGTCTCTCATTTTGGACACGCATCCTTCGCTGTTAATTCATTCCGTGGACTGTAAGGTGCCCGGTGCCTCCGGTGCTCCTGATGTGTTTCTGTCGCTCACCTACAGAGTGGAGCCGTTCACCGATTACGGCTCCTCGCTGAACATCAGCCTCCCGGCCGTCGTGATCCGGCCACACCGGGCGTTCCGTGTCACCATACGCTACACCACCACAGACGGCCCTGCGGTAAGGTCAACACGGTGACAGCTGACACTCTGCCATTGACGCACACTTATAATAACTTTATTGCACAGGACTATTGTTCACAGAATTGGTGGTGGAGGTGTACAATTCAATTTCCACTCTATATAGTTCGGCAGTGAAGCCTTAATGATGACAATGACCTCCATTACTTATGTCACGGCTTTATTTTGCTAGGTTAAAGCGGTATTTTGAGAAATGGGATTGTAATATGCCTATCCCCATTTAGACAGTTGCTTTTGTAAGGATAGAGAACAGTGACTACTGGACAGTTTGTGCTATTAATAGTATGACCTCAGCCAGTCTAGTGACATTGCCCCTTAAGTAGAGAAGTTATTCAGAACATGATTATGACTACTACATGGCATAATTATTGGAAAGGCTATGGTTACCATCGTTTAGTATTGAATGGAAGATGTGTAGATATCTCTTAGTGCAAAAACATGATTATTTGTTATATTATTTATATTGTAACATGTTAATATCCTTGCCCGATTTCGCAGAGGCCCTTAAAACAATGGCGTAGCCAAGGGTGGGCAAATTAGACCCAGGCCCACTCAGAGTATTAGATTTTTTTTTTTTTGACTTCAATTATATATTTGTAAAATAGTTAAATGCATAAATTCAGCTTTTTCAAAGAATTGTTTCAATGCGGCACCTTTTTGTTGTCAAGGGTTCCGTTGGTCGAATTTGGACCATCCATTTTTATTGAGGCCCACCCAAAGGTGTTTTCCTGGCTACGTCTTTGCCTTACAAAAATTTAGAGTTCTGGCAAACCCCAGTGGCAAAATTTGCCACATATTATTTTTACATGCAAATGAGCTTTGTGGCAAACTCTTCGCTGTTGCCACTTGCGACAATCAACGGTTTGCCTCTACTGGCAAACACTTCTATAGAAAATCAAAGGTTAGCTGCAGGATCAGTGCTACCATTGAAGAGCTGCAAACTTCTGGCAATATTTTGCTGCTAATTTTCTGTATATTATCTGGTGCTTTGTCGCAAAAAAACTATTTTTGCAAGGGGAGGGTTCATTTTGAACATTTAGACTCTCTTTTTACTCTTTGTCCGTGTTGTTATTCAGTGTTTATCACCCTGTTCAATCTTGTCAAAACACACAAACTCTTGCATACAGTAGTGTCATTTTAGTGGCAACGCACAACCAAGCATGGGCATCTTCACCATTATGTGGGCATTTTACGGGTAAATGATGGGCATGGGAGGAGGGGGGAGCTGGCAGAACAGTCAACGTAAACTTTAATGACATAAACTCAACATAAAACACATAGACACACACACACAGCGGCCGTATGTGTCTCTGTCTCTAACTGGTCCCTCCGGCTCGTCTTTATCCCCCTTCTGGCTGATTAGCCCAAATCAGAGCAGAGCACGTGTCCTCACGGCCCAGCCCTGCCCTCCTCCTCATCACACTTCTCCATCGCCCAACTCAGGCCATGTACTCCCCTTCTTGGTTGGGGGGGGGTGGGGGTGTTGCCCTTCCGGCGTGCCTACTGCCAGGTCTTCCCCACCTTTCTGGAGCCTGGGAAGAGACGAGGGGAAGGAGAGGAGAGAGAGAAAACTTGCTCGCCACCCTCTGGCAGGCAACAGCCGCTGCTCCCTGGGTGGACAGTAGTGAGTCCTCTGGCCCTGGCGGATGGAACGGCTCCTCCCCTTCTGTTGGATGGCAGCTGTTCCTCCAGCGGCCGGCAGGGACTCATCCGTCCCCCGGCGGACGGCTGCGGCTCCTTCCTTGGCAGACGGCAGTGGCAAGGACTTCACCACAGCGTGTCTCTCTCTCTCTCTCGAACTGGCTCCTCCGGCTTGTCTTTATCCCCCACCTGACTGATTAGCCAGATTCAGGGCCGGCCCCATATCCTCACGTCCCTGCCCCGCCCTCCTCCTCCTCATCACAGGGCATTTGTCCTTTTGTTTTTTCACGTCAACATTTTACCTTCCAAGTTTGGATTCACCTTTGAAAGTGCAACAAAATAATGAAATAAAATGAAATTTTCACAGTGCTCCAATGCCATCTATAGATCATGGACATTTTTTAGAGTACCAGCGACACTAAGTAAATTTTATTTATTACTTTAAGCTGCCTTAAAAGCATTTGCACGTTCCTAGCACTTGTCTTTTTTAGAGAACGTTTGTAAAAGTTTCTCCCTCATCTCATTATTCTCTTGTCCCTTCATCAGATCTGGTGGCTGGATGCAGAGTTGACATGTGGACAAACTCGTCCGTTGGTCTTCACTCAGGGTCACTCTGTTTGCAATCGGTCGTTCTTCCCCTGCTTCGACACGCCAATTGTCAAAAGCACCTACTCTGCAACTGTCCGTGTAAGTTTTTCTAATCGACTGCTCTGAATAACCAAAATAACTTTCTCCAAATTCTGTAGACGTATTGCTGCTTTCGGGTTTCTTTTTATTTTCATTGTGCACAGGATGTGCCATATATTTTAAAAAGACATCTTCCCCCTTACACGTGTGTTTGCAATCTGTATCATTGAAGGTACCAGAGGGTGTCACAGTGTTGATGAGTGCCTCAAGAAGTGCATACTCTAAACAGGACAAGGTTTTCCAGTTCTCCATGGAGTACCCTGTCCCAGCCTACCTTGTTGCCCTGGTCGCAGGAGACCTTCAGCATGCAGACATTGGGCCAAGGTGTGTTTAAGTAGTAAATAGAGTGTATAGATAGAGTGTATCTTGTTGGGAAAAACTGTGTAATTTGTGTTTTGGATGGTGATATGAGAGTGCAATATTTCCATTTAATGTATGATGCTTTACCTGGGCCACAATCTCTCTCTGCTCTCAGGAGTCGTGTGTGGGCTGAGCCTTGCATTCTGACTTGTGCAGTCAGTAAGCTAGGTGGCAGTGTGGAGCGATGGCTCAATGTTGCAGAGGGGCTTTTTGGGCCTTATATTTGGGGAAGGTCAGTTCCACACATAATATTATTATTATACTTTTGTGTGTGTGTATATATGTGTGTATGTATATATATATATATATATATATATATATATATATATATATATATATATATATATATACATACATGCATCCATCTGATGCAGGTGTACATAGATGTCCTAATAAATAGTCCATCTCAAACAGATTTACAAATTCAGTTGCAAAATGGATTAGGTGGAATGTAAATCAATGATAGGCTTATGTTCAATAATATGGAAATAAACAATATATTGCCGTCTAAAGCCACTATTTGTATTATAATATTCTATTGATTGACAGCCCTAAAAATTAGCAGTTGGTCTTGACATAATGTATTGTCAGTCATATCAATCATTTCACACATCAGCCACCAAAAGTGACATCAATCCCACTGAAATTTAAAAAGTGGATGGGGGGGTGCCTTTGTAGTTAATTTTTCAGATTTTTATTTATAACATCTGATATAGTGTTTAATATTCTATTCAAAGGATGTTTATACACATTATAACATAAAATATGATTTGATGTTGATTTTTATTTTATGAGTAGGAGCCAGGAGGTAATATATTCACATTCTAAATAATTAAGATAGGAAACTTTGAGAATACCTCTCATAAATGTTAAAAAATACCTCTAAAAGTCAAATCCAGGGGGCCGTTATTGCCCCTTTATGCAAAACACAGGTCAGCGAGTGTCCAGTAATCAACCTACCTCTTTACAGGTATGACATAGTGTTCCTTCCTCCTTCCTTCCCCATTGTTGCCATGGAGAACCCTTGTCTTACCTTCATCATTTCCTCCATACTTGAGAGTCAGGAATTTCTGCTGATTGACGTCATCCATGAAATTGCTCACGGCTGGTTTGGCAATGCTGTCACCAATGCTACCTGGGAAGAGATGTGGCTCAGTGAGGGTCTGGCCACTTATGCTCAGAGGCGAATAACAACAGAGGCCTTTGGTATGCACATCCTCTTTCATAACCTACATTCCATATATATATATATATATATAGAAATGCAGCACTACGTACAGTAGTACTATGGTAAGCACACATACTTGGGAACACGTACCATGCACTCATGTTCATACTTTCGTAGAACATTGCCAATTGTAATGTGAGTGTTACAGTATGCCATGACAAATGCAAACTTTCAATTAGCTGTTATTCATCCCTATCCCTGCTCACAATTTTGGTACAGGAGAAGCTTTCACCTGTCTTGAGACTGTGTTCCGTTTAGATGCTCTTCACAGACAAATGCGTCTTCTTGGAGATAACAACCCTGTCAGTAAGCTGCAGGCAAAATTTGACCCAGGTACAGTCCTTTAAACCATATCCAGCTTTTGCATGTGTTTTGTAGTATTTTTGGTTTGGTACATTGTGCTTTCTCCCTACAACTGAAATAGATTTGTGGTACACATAGTCCTTTAAAAATGTACTTCTAAAATTTCCTTGTGATTCATCATTACTAAGACAAAAGCAAGAAAAATCCTTATTTGCAAATTTCAGTCTGTCTGCAAAATTTGTATTTATTAAGTTCTTGTAAAGTGTCAAACAAATGCATTGTGTGTCAGGGTACCAGGTCATATACTTACCTTCTCTTTCTCCACAGGTGTAAACCCCAGCAGTCTAATGAATCTTTTCACATATGAGAAAGGCTTCTGCTTTGTTTCTTACCTCTCACAGCTGTGTGGTAACATCAAGAGATTTGACAGTTTCCTTAGGGTGAGAAACGCACCAAACAATCACAACACATACAGTACATGCCTCGAAATGCATAAGACACTCATATACCTATTTGTTTGGATCCCTTCACCCTGCGTTGTGTAGGCTTACATTGAGAAGTTCAGGTTCAGCAGTGTCGTCGCTCAGGATCTATTGGACTTCTTCCTCGGCTTCTTCCCTGAGCTGAATGCGAGCTGCGTCGCTCAACGAGAGGGTGAGTTGTGGCAACTTACTCGGACACACAGAATGAGAGATGATGATTAACCACACAGATACTTACTCATCTCGCTGTGCTCCATTTGTGCTCCGTTAGGAATTTCCCTGCTGAGCCAGTCATAACACACAGCAAGGGGTCAAAGCAACATTAACAATGTGAGAGTCTAAACAAATAGAAACATGACTCTTCTTTCCCTTTTCTACCTTCCTTTTTGTCTCTACTCTTGCTCAGGCCTGGAATTTGAACGTTGGCTAAATGGCTGTGGTCCTCCGTTATGTGAACCAGATCTCTCAGCGGGTGGAGCTCTAACAGGCCCTGTCCAACACTTGTGTGACCTCTGGGGCACCGATGCCCCTGACCCACAAATGATTGCAACCTTTGACCTCTCCACCTGGAGCACCTTCCAGACTGTCCTCTTCCTGGATCGACTTCTTGACCGCTCACCTCTACCTCAAGGTAGTCCACCCTATGATTTATGTGCATTGTAGGGTGATCCTTTGATGTCTGACATTTGTTCACTTGTAATGTGAAATATGATTGGCTGTTCAGAGGTGATGAGTCTTCTGTCAAGCTGCTACTCTGCATTGTTGGATGACATGAACGCTGAAGTCCAGATTCGATGGCTGCAGATTGTAGTGCGGAACAGCTTTTATCCCGATCTGCCTCGAGTTCGCAGCTTCTTGCATAAACACGTGAGTTATTGAAGTGTTGTAATTGAAGTGTTTCTTGGATTGCAGCTGAGTGAACATTCATTAAACATCTCCATATTGCTTGGTAGAGAAATGTGTGAGGGCACAAACATGCTTTGAGTTTGTTAAGAGGAAGACAGTGAAAGGAAATGGGACAGTTAAAAGGACTTGGGCATAATGTGTTTCAGTGAGTTAAGAGCAAATTTAATACATCCTGTCTACTCGCTTTTTCGCTCCTTCACTCAGTATGAACTGTAGGAGTGAAATGAAAAGTATGAGTTTTGCTTTCTTTAAAGGGCAAATCAACATTCCAGTTTTTATAATAAACAATCTGCTAGTCTTTTACTATTAACTGCCAATGGCTTTATACCTCTTTTCAGAAAAGAGCCCTTAATCACAACCAGTTTGGCTGATTTCTTTGACATTATCAAAAGCATTCTGTATTGATTACTGTTTTCCAAAATTAAGATTATTAACAGAGCTAGGCATGGGTACAGTTAAACTATAATTACTGTACTCATCATAAATTGTCAGATTTGACCAAAATCTGTCATCTATACATGTAAGATTTTTTTTTTTCTGATTATAAACCTCCAAAATGAAGTTATAAAACAGATTCTGTAGTTCTGACTCAAAATTCAGTCAAGCTCAAAGCTTTTAATACCACAACAAAATAGGTAATATTCTTTTGAACACACTCCTTTATCTTATTAAACTAAGTTAAAAGTATCAATGTAAATAATAAATTAAAAGTATCGCATGTTTCCTTGAGGTGTTTCTCAATTAAGTAAATATTGCTTTGTTTTAGTTTTTTGTAGGACCCTATACAATCAGTTTTATTTTTCTAATTCCATTTTACCCAAATCCCCAAATACTCTAATTTCCATTCCATGTTTTTAAGTTGAATTAATTAATTTCATAATCAAAATGGTTTCTAAATAAATGAAATAAAACTTTAATCAACTGAACAATTGCTTTTTAACATACCATTGCATTTTTTTTTTATCAAATGAAATGCATCAGTAAAGATCCTCAAACTCTACATTGGTCTTATTTTTTGTCAAACAAAGTACTTCACAACAGAGCATCACATTCTTAATAAAAACATTGATGAGACTGCTATTCAGTTAGTAGAGCCCTTTTGCTTATTAGATGTTTAATAATAATTATAACAGTAAATATTACGTTATGTACAGTAGTAATATATTTCCTTCACAGTTTCTTCAATTTCACGTGTCAAGCATTTACATTGATTCAAGATTATATTTTGACAGGAAGACTTTTCCGTTTTCTGTGTTTTTAAGTGTAGTTTCACACCTCTGGAAAAGACGTTGGTTATATAGCTTAGTGCGATTTATTAAAGTGCAAAATGCTGCAGTTTTATTATACAAATAGGAAGTCTGCAGGTGCAGCGTGCATCACATTGAATGAGCGCTGCATTCTTTCATCTACTAAAAGCACTGTGCGCGATGATCATAAAATGTGGTGTTTTTAGCTCATGAGCAGTTTCACTCATACACTCTGAAGTAGGGATGCACCGAAATGAAAATTCTGGGCCGAAACCGAAACCGAAAATCCAGGATGCACTTGGCCGAAAACCGAAACTGAAATTTTTACCTATTTAAAAAAAAAAAATAATGTTGTGTATAATTGTATTAATTTTATACTTTATCATTAATTTCATGAATTTAATGAATCTGAATTGAAAAACTACAAACCAATAAAATAAATCACACTTTTATTGAAAGTAACACCAAAATTGGACAGAAAATATATTAAAACTATATTAAATATTATTCTTCTTTCAGTTCTGTAAAAATCTAATTTTACAGATTTTATTAACAATTATCCAAATAATGTAAAGTTTTAGAAAACTATTATATGAAAAACAACAGTCAAGTAATGAACTTAGCTAGCATCTTTCAAAGAGTTTAAATATGCAACAGTAATTTTAATTAAAACAACAGGCAGAACACAGAATGGCAGAGGGCCTCTATTCCACTGATCTATATATAATTATATATATAGATCAGTGCTCTATTCTGTTTATGTAAACGTATGTACACTTTAAGTGAAAATGATTGTGCAAAACAGCAGTAATTGAACTAAATCCAACCTCAACTGTAAACGACAGATGTATCCTCAAGTGAAGAACAAGTGTAATGTAATTGCTATACACATCATATTGGACCGCTTTCAATTTAAGTACAAGGGACAGGTTTCTCTTCAAGAACAGAATAATAAAATAATGACAGTCTCTCCTGTCAGAAAGCTCATCAAGAACATGAGATGCTGCACTGAACAGTCTCTCACTCTCTGTGCTGGTGCTTGGGCAGATAAATACCTGTGCGCAATCCGCGCAAGCAAAGGAAAGCGGTCTTTGTTTATGCGACCGTAGTCAAGGGGATTGTCGCTTCTGGCATAGTTCAGCTAGATATGTCTCAAGTTGTGTTGTAGCAGCGCTAGGTGTGGCACTGCTGTGGATCGGGGCGCTTTCCTGTAGAATCTCTTGCTGTAGTGTGTGTGTGTGTGTGTGTGTGTGTGTGTGTGTGTGTGTGTGTGTGTGTCTGTCTGCTCTCTCTCTCTCTCTCTCTCTCTCTCTCTCTCTCTCTCTCTCTCTCTCTCTCTGCTCTGACTGCTGCGCGAGGCTACTGAGAGCCTGACCGCCTGTGAGTGCTTTTGGACGGGAGAGGGGCTCACGGCAGCACCCGCTGTTCGTTGAGCACAGTAGGCCTAACTGCAGAGTGATTCGTGCTTTCGAGTCTCCAAACACCACAAAAGTCTCCAAAAACACCAGTAAAAGTCGCTGGATTTGTCGCTTTTGACAACAAAAAAAAAGCCGCCAGGAGGATGATTTGTTTGTGTTATAATCAGTGCTTGAAGTGGGGGGAAATGTGGCGGCAGGGGTGAAAATTTCATCAAAATATTGGGGGGGACAATAAACATAACAATTCTCAAGAGCAATTTTTGAAGGGGACCCCAAGGGGCTTTTGTTGTTGCCCCGATTGCATTTGTAACATTTTATTTCTTAAACAATTATTTTAAGAATATCTCATTATATTATTTACAATACACATATTGTAATGATATTTTAGGAGGGGGGCAACCCTCAGATGGGGGGGTACTGACCCCCCCGCAATTTCCGCCTATGGGTGGCGGCACTCTCTTTGCATTGGCAAATCATGACATTTTTACAGTGAAAAACAAAACTTGGAGATATTGCTGTTACAACAATGTATTGTTATTTATTTATTAACGACATAAATGTATTTAAACATGTTTGTGTGTGCGTGGCTGCGTGCGTGCGAGCATTTCACAAAAACTAAAGGAAAGCTTTAACTGTAGCCTATATTCTGACTAGTTTATTAATTTATATATATATATACAACTAAATACGACCTCACGTTTTATACGTTTGCAGCCTCTGAAACTTCCGTCCGTCATAAAAAATAATTTGGATGGTTCGATTTTCTGCATTTTTCGCATCCGTAGCAAATATTTTGAGGGGTTTTGACAATTGAGAGCCACCAAATGACGAATATGAAAAAACGAATGCGACAGTTTCGGAGTCAGTCAGGGTGCAAGGACCTTAAACTTTTGAGGCTTGCGCAGCTTCTCGAGGAGAAATCAAACAAATGAGCGCCGTTTTCTAAAGTCTATGAGCGCAGCACACACAAATAAACTAAATTGACATATTGCAGTTAAATTTCAAATTGTGGTGTTTTTATATTTATAACATTTGAACACAGTTCAGCAACATACATCACACGACCTGACGACCAAGAGAGCTGACAATTGACCATCACTTAATTTACCATCACCTCACGATTGAAAATGTGACTGATTTCATATGACAGTTCAACAAACAAGTTAATTATATTAAGTCACTTACATTTTAGATGAAATAATGACTGTTTTGGTCTATTTTAGCAGGGAAAATAGATCCGATGAATCCAAACAAAGATCACAGCATAGCCATAGCGCATCTCACAGCAATACTCAATCGTGTTTTGAATGATTCAGTGTTGTGAACGAATCGGTTGAGTCAAAGTTTCAATGACCCATTCACAAACATCTGTCTCATTCTTGATATCGGCCGTTTGAACGAAACGTTTGAATGAACGACTCAATGACTCGCTTAATGAAACCGCTTATGCTTATCACCTGCATTTGCGCTCACTATCGACAAACCAATCAAATTTGTTCAAAACTTTTTTTTTTTTAAATCAGTCCAAACACATTTTAATTTTTATTCAGGAGTTATGTGTATACAAAACTATAACTTTTTATGACAGTAGTTTAGTGATAAAAAAAATGTGCCCAAAAAACTTTTTTTTCCAGTTTTTTTTCCCTTCCATCGTAGCCTACTCGCGCCCCCCCCCGGTTGAGAACCACTGGTTTACCACATGTAGAAGGAGTTTAATCCTTGTAGAAAAATGTGGAAAAGTGTTTTTAAAATGTGGAAAAGTGTAGGTTAACGCAGCCTCTGAGTGATTTACATAAGATAAACATTGACCCGCTGACTTTTCTTTGCGACTTGTCAAAATCAGTAGTCATGTAAGTCCTACAGTAGTCTGACTAGTACATGCAGGTACTCCATGCCAGTCCTAGCCTTTTGGGGCCCCAAGCAAAATTGTGTGTGGGGGGCCCCCCCATCAGTATGTTCGTAACACAAATTTTAATGTCTTTGACAATGTGGGGGCACTCGGATGGATCGGGGGCCCTAAGCAACTTGCATAGTTGTTCTATAGGGAGGACCGGGAGGACTGCAAGTACTGCACGTGTTTTGTTAACATTGTCACTGGGGCGTTTTGACTTGACCTTGTACTCATGTGCTGTTTTAAGAGTAGGCCATTGTATTTATAAAAAATAAGTATTTTATCTTGTCTACCTTAGCACTGGGAAGTCTTAAACTATTTCTTTCCCTCTTGGCTTTCCAGACCTCACGGATGTACACAGTGCCCTTGTATGAGGATCTGTGTGGTGGAGTGATGAAGTGTTTTGCCGTGGAGGTATTTTATCAAACTCAGGCCTGTTTGCACCCTAATCTACGCAGGACTCTTCAGCAGATACTGTTCCAAAGTAGTGCCCTCAATACCAGCACAGCCCCTTCTCTGCTCACATTTTCACCTTCCACCCCCTCCTCGCCCACGGACCCACCACCCACCAATGGGACCATCGCACTGCGAGACGTCAATGTGTCCGCTTGAATTCAAAAGAGTACTGGAAGCTTCTGTGGAGAAGCCGAAGGATTGAGCTGAACCCAGTATGAACTGGACAGGACTTGAACTCCCTGGCTTAGACTGGACCATAGCGATGCATCATGGGTGTACACTCTCTCCAACACGGGGATGTCTTTTTAAAAATGCAGACACTGATATTCATAAGCTAAAAAAAAGCTGCTCAGGGTTGTGATGTCATGTATCTTGTATATGAGGTTGAGGCCTATTATGCCACGATCCAAGAGTTTGTGTGTGCTCACACTAATGGATAAAGGTATGTCTGTATTTAGGAAACTGGTTGCCATTTGTAAGCCATTAACATTTTGAGTGCATGTGAATGTGTGTCTTTGTTCATTTGTGTGGGTGTTCTGCATGTTCCTCTGGCACATCATCTAATTTGTTGTGTTTGCATCCATGATCCATTTATTTGTTCTCCAAAACAACTGAGGAATCAAGTAGAGGACTTGACGAGATTTCCAAGAATCTCAATTGCATTCATTAATGCAGAAGTGTTCTGTGGAGGACCAATCCCTTGCGAGTCGCCTTCCATTACATTGTTAGCGAACTGTCATAAATGCACATTTCTACTCATTACCCAAAAATGGCCTGATGAAGACCCTACTTCACACATTCTCTGCCTTTGATAAATTGAATGTTTCCTTTTCATTTAATTCTACTAACTGGAATTTGTTTCTCACCCCTCACTTTCCTGGTGCTAACCCCTCAGCGTTGAGTCTCAGGGATATCAAGACGGAAGAGGTGGAGACATTTTAGTGCCTTTCAAAGCTTTCACCACTGGGTGTTTTTAACACTGCTTTCTACATAGCCTGTATTTGTTATTTGAGCCATACTTGGGTGACGTTGGTGACCATCATCCTAGAAAACGTATAACATGTGTTAGATGTTCTTTTCAGGAAATTAGATACTGTGGTAAGATTATTATTTTTCATGAAAGTGATGTTTCATTAATTTCCCTTTAATTAGTAATTGAGAAGAAAGCAACCGTTTGATTTGTGAAAATGCAGTGAGTTATTTTGGGGCTCAGGGTGGGGCTGATCATCAGTGGCCTTAATGGCCAGAACAAAGAGGACTGGTCAAATTTTACAGGTAATAATGTAAATGAAATCTGTGTTCTCTGAGGTTCCCATCTTGGAATTCTTCTTGCATCAGAGGTTATATTACAGACACTCATCAGCAAGTGACATAGGTTTGTTAAATTATAGAACCATGGCTAATGTGACTTGAAGATTTAAACAATGTTTGGCCAAAATAAAGTTTTCCCTCCTAATCTAAGAAATTGTCTTGCTGATTATTTCAGTGAGTGTGATGCCGTTTCAGTCACACACTGCTTCTTGACATTATTAATATTGCAATTGTTTTACTTTAGTTAACTTAGGTAATCATTTTGACGGGAATGTTTCAGATCCTACTAAATTTTATATTGGCTATGAATCCAGCCTACTAGTAGTGGTTATTGGTCTCTGTGTGAGGTAAATTTCCATGTGGTAATCAAGGCATGATCACAATTTAATATTATAGCCAAAAGCAACTTTTGGATGAAAATGTTAAATGAGTATAAGAACATATTTATATTATGAATGGAGCTACTCAGCCATGACGTCAATTTGTAGGAGAAACTGGAACGTAAATTTGGGTTCACTCAGGAATGTGTTTTTATAACGGAGGCTTTGAATTTATGAGGAAAATAAGGTTTGTGCTTAACATTACTTGAAGATACTTGGACATTTTGTTCTACAACATAACTTAGGCATATTAATACCACAAACGGGAATTTTGAAGCTGCGGTGTTTAAAAAAAAATATGTAGTTGCTAGATAAGGACTACAAATACCACAACCGTGAGTGTATGTGCCTGACGAACGGGAAAACCATAGTTGTGTTTATCTAGAAACCAGTTAGCAACATACTTAAAAAAA